>NC_079231.1:14070993-14370993 GCF_029633865.1 Lampris incognitus
TCCGACCTCAACACGGTGTCTAAAATAGAACTGCCGGGGCGTTCGGGCGGCGTGGCAGTCTATTCTGATGCCTACCAAACACGGGGAACGCTGGTTCGAATCCCCGTGTTACCTCCGGTTTGGTCGGGCATCCCTACAGACACAATTGGCCGTGTCTGCATGTGGGAAGCCGGATGTGGGTATGTGTCCTGGTCGCTGCACTAGCGCCTCCTCTGGTCAGTCGGGGCGCCTATTTTGGCGGGGGGGGGACTGGGGGGAGTAGCGTGCTACACCCCCCTGGGGAAACTCCTCACTGTCAGGTGAAAAGAAGCGGCTCGCGACTCCAGAGGTAGCCTTGTACCCCGGCAGAGGGGGTGGAGCAGAGATCGGGACAGCTCGGAACAGTGGGGTAAATGGCCAGGTACAATTTGGGAGAAAAAGGGTGGTGGTGGTGGGGGGGGGGGGGAATAGGACTGTCCGTTTCAGATATTTGCAATGGCGGAGAGCTCTGAGACGGATGGAACGTCCTCACAACCGACGGCGAAAAGAAAGGTGCCGCACACCAAACTATGCGACACGTTGACCCTTTCCACCTAATTGATTATGCATTGGCTTCAAGTCAACCTGGAAGTGTGTAAGCGGCCTCCTGGAAATTTCCACCACCCCCACCCCCCGAAACACTTGTGCTCTTCTCCACAGGCCATCTGGTGGCCTGGCTTTTGGTAAACATTGGCAGTTGTGTCAGATGCCTGGCCTCTTCGCTTATGAGCGTTTCGCTACCAAGGAGGTTTGTTTACCTTTCAAACACTTAAGCTGCAGGATTGTGTCATTTGTTCCTTGCAGTCCAGAGGGTCTCATATGGAGGAGCTTTGCGAGCTAAGATGATCTCCCCGAGTCTCTCTCTGGGCCTTTGGGTGTCGCCGCCTCACCGAGGTAACCCCCCGAATTCATTAAAGCAACAGCTGCTTATGCAAAACACCCCATCACCACAGTGAGGCGAGGTCTCTATGATGATGGTGATTTTTATTGTTATTAATCACAGTGATCATAAAAAATTACGAGGTATTCAATCACAGCCTCGGTGAATCCGCACCGTTTATCCAGAATGAAGATCCATTGCCACCATGTTATTGCTGTAACCTGCACAGTTGCTGAATCTTTGGATGTCTTGCTGCGTCGGCGCTTGGACCATATGATGATTTAAAGCAGTGGTACTCAGGGATCATCTGTTTCCATCTCTTCCTGTCCTCTGCATCTTCCTCTGTCACACCAGCCACCTGCATGTCCTCCCTTACCACATCCATAAATCTCCTCTTTGGCCTTCCTCTTTTCCTCTTCCCTGGCAGCTCCATATTCAGCATCCTTCTCCACACATGTCCAAACCATCTCAGTCTTGCCTCTCATGCTTTTTCTCCAAACCGTCCAACCTGAGCTGTCCTGCTAATGTACTCGTTCCTAATCCTGTCCTTCTTCGTCACTCCCAATGCAAATCTTAGCATCTTCAACTCTGCCACCTCCAGCTCCGCTTCCTGTCTTTTCATCAGTGCCACTGTCTCCAAACCATATAACATAGCTGGTCTCACGACCATCTTGTAAACCTTCCCTTTAACTCTTGCTGGTACCCTTCTGTCGCAAATCACTCCTGACACTCTTCTCCACCCACTCCACCCTGTCTGCACTCTCTTCTTCACCTCTCTTCCACACTCCCCGATACTTTGAACAGTTGACCCCAAGTATTTAAACTCATCCACCTTCGCCACCTCTACTCCTTGCATCCTCACAATTCTGCTGTCCTCCCTCTCATTGATGCATCTCAGTCCATGGAGACTCTTCCCTGATCTCGTTGTTCAACCTGTCCATCACCATTGCAAACAAGAAAGGGCTCAGAGCCGATGCTTGATGTAATCCCACCTCCACCTTGAACCCATCTGTCATTCCTACCATGCACCTCACCACTGTCACACAGCCCTCATACATATCCTGCACCACTCTTACATACTGTGTTCATGCTTTGGCTGATCAACTTTATACCTCTGTAGTTGCTACAGTTCTGCACATCGCCCTTATTCTTGAAAATTGGTACCAGTATACTTCTTCTCCACTCCTCAGACATCCTCACTTTCCAAGATTGTATTAAACAATCTAGTTAAAAACTCCACTGCCATCTCTCCTAAACATCTCCATACCTCCACAGGTATGTCATCTGGACCAACCGCCTTTCCGTTCTTCATCCTCTTCATAGCTGCCCTCACTTTCTCCGTGCTAATCCTCTGCACTTCCGGATTCACTATCCCACATCATCCAACCTTCTCTCTCTCTTTTTCTTCATTCATCAGTCCCTCAAAGTACTCCTTCCACCTTCTCAACACACTCTCCTCACTCGTCAGCAAATTTCCATCTCTATCCTTGCTCGCCCTAACTTGCTGCACATCCGTCCCAGCTCGGTCCCTCTGTCTAGCCAATCGGTACAAGTCCTTTTCTCCTTCCTTAGTGTCCAACCTCTCATACAACTCACCACGCACCTTTTCCTTTGCCGCCTCTCTCTTTGCTTTACACAGCATCTTTTTGTACTCCGGTCTCTTTTCTTCATCTCTCTGACTACCCCACCTTTTCTCTGCCAACCTCTTCCTCTGTATACTTTGTTGTACTTCCTCATTCCACCACCAAGTCTCTTGTCTTCCTTCCTCTGTCCAGATGACACACCAATTACCTTCTTAACTGTCTCCCTCACTATTTCTGCAGTGGTGCCCCAGCCATCCAGCAACTCTTCACTACCACACAGTACTTGTCTTAACTCCTGCCTGAACTCTGCACAACAGTCTACCTTCTTCAACTTCCCCCATTTGATGCTTGGCTCTGCCTTCACTCTCTTCCTGTTCTTGGTCTCCAAAGTCATCTGACAGAGCACCATCCGATGCTGCCTAGCTATGTTTTCCCCTGTCACCACCTTGCAGTCTCCAACCCCTTTCAGATCACACCTCCTGCATATGATGTAGTCCACTTGTGTGCACTTTCCTCTACTCTTATGCATCGCCCTTCTTCTTGAAATATGTATTCACCACAGCCATTTCCATCCTTTCTGCAAAATCCACCACCATCAGTCCTTCCACATTCCTCTCCCCCATCACCTCTGTTCCCTTCGCCAACATGCCAATTGAAGTCCGCTCCAATCACCATTCTCTCTTCCTTGGGTACACTTGTCCACCACTTCATTCAACTCACTCCAGAATTCTTCTCTCTTCCATCTCTCACCCAACTTGTGGGGCACATGCACTGATAACATTCATCATCACACCTTCAATTTCCAGCTTCATACTCATCACTCTGTCTGACACTCTGTTCACCTCCAGCACACTCTTGACATACTCTTCCTTCAGAATTACCCCTACCCCATTTCTCCTCCCATCCGTGCCATGGTAGTCCACCTGGTCTCTTACACACACAGTATATCTACCTTCCTTCTCTCCATCATATCAGCCAGCTCTCTCCCTTTCCATGTCATAGTGCCAACATTCAAATTTCCGACTCTCACCTCCACACTCCTACCCTTCCTCCTCTCCCGCTGCCTCTGCACATGCCTTCCCTCTCTCCTTCTTCTCCCAACAGTAGCATAGTTTCCACCGGCACCCTGCTGGCCAACAGTACCGGTAGCGGTTATTGGTACCTGGGCCTCGACTGATACAGTATGGAAATCTGATTTATAATCCACATATTTGATTTGGCTGGGTAGGTTTCCGGGTAGATGAAGCTTGTTAGCCTTGTCGGGCAGTTCATCTAGGAGAAGGAAAACTCGGATTTAAAACCTCCGCTGCCTTGCAGGTATACTCATGTACAGGAAAGGCTTCGGGAAGAAACCCTGAGGAAAAATCTTCATCTGTCTCCATTGTAAGTCATCTCATTTAGTCTTGCCACCGGTGGTAAGTGGTCTCGGACGAGAGAGTGGGGCTGATGATGCGCAACTCTTCCTCACTTTAAGCATCGCGCAAGTCATCAGTCATCCATCACAGAATGACTAGATGGTCCTCGTCGCTGCGACGGACGAATAACATTTGATTTGGCAAAGATTTTACACTGGATGCCCTTCCTGACACAACCCTCCCCATTTATCTGAGCTTGGGACAGGCACTAAGACTGCACTAGCTTGTGTATCCTCAGTGTCTGGGTTAGTAGTAGTAGTAGTACTCAGACTGCGGCTCACGAGCTGCAAATGGCTCGTCGATGACGATATTGTGGCTCTTTTCTTTTTTTTGAGTCTCCAATTTTGCATCTTCTAACACTTTTTAACCCAATATTTCACCAGATTTTGTTGGAGACAGTTGCAGCAGTAACCTTCTTTTTCTTCTAATGAATTTGTGGCAGACTAGACGCAGCAAAGGCATGTTGTCGCACTCCACAAGTCACTTGTAAAACTCCACTGAATGAGCTAAATCCTTGTGTAGAGTCCAGTGGGAAGGAGAAAATGAATAACAGATCTTGTTGTTTCACGGTGCTCCACGCTGAGTATTGATGAGGGATCTGTAACTCCAGTGTCTGACATCTCTACTTGCATGAGGCTTCCCTCTCTGTGATAGCTGGTGCACTCCATCAAAGCATGATTCACAGTTCCCAGTAGGAAGAGCGACCTATGACCCTATGAAGGTTGGCTGGGGAGGCATAATTTTGTAATGAGGGTCTTTCCAGAAAAATATTGTCAGTTCGGCTTCTGAGTTGGCCAAGTTTGAACACCGCTGATTTAAGATAATGAGAGTTAAACACCTCGGGTGACCTTCGGCGTTTCGCGTTCGAGCCAGCCTTCACGCTCCAGCAGACGAAGGCTAATGGTTGGCCAGAGTTTGGAAGACTGATGACTACGGGGGTGAATATGAGTAATATCGCTTCGCGCTTCCCTTTCAAGGCAAAGCTGTCGTTCATAGTTTGGGCCTGAAGATACAGCCGGTGACTGCAGTTTGTGAGCCCACGCAGTTTGTTCATCCACGCCCTAAATACAAAACCAGATGTGAAATTCAGTGTTGTACACCATTATACCGATGTACACATCTGCTTCAGTTCTGCCCGGCTGCCTTTTTCATCGAAACGCGCTGAGTTTTGCAGTTATAATGCTCAAATCAAACCCCGCCGATGTGCAAAAATGACACCGCTTCACCAGCCACGAGTTAGACTGTCAAAATATTGTGAAGTTGCACATCCAAAAAAAAAAAAACAAGGCAAGAGAGGGTTTGCTTTGCTAATTACCACAGTGTTCCTCTGAAGTCAGTTGAGAAACTGCTTTAAAGGGCCCATGTGTGGTTTCTATATGAACCACCCTGCTGATATCCATCCATCCATTACCGCTTATCCTTACCCAGGGTCGCCGGGATGCTGGAGCCTACCCCAGCAGCCACTGGTCGGCAGGTGGGGAGACACCCTGGACAGACCGCCAGTCCATCACAGGGCCCACACACACGCCTAGGGACAATTTAGTACGGCCGATTCACCTGACCTACATGTGTTTGGACTGTGGGAGGAAACCTGAGCACCCGGCGGAAACCCACACAGACACGGGGAGAACATGCAAACTCCACACAGAGGACGACCTCCCCCAAGGTTGGACTACCCCGGGGCTCGAACCCAGGACCCTCTCCGCGGTGAGGCGACCACGCCAACCACTGCGCCACCGTGCCACCCCAGCAGAAAGACTAAATATTACAAATATAAAACCCTTAACATATTTGAACTGCGTGTCCGCTCTGCAAAGATGACTCAAGTGTCTCGCGAGTTCAGAAAAGGCCGACCTCGAGTTCAACTATGTAGTAAGTAAATATTGTTCAGCATGTTCTGTATCAGATCTAAGGTCAGAGAGATGTCTGGGTCGCCTTTTGCTCAGCGCTATTTAGCAAACAAAGTCAATCACTAAATGGAAACATGGAGCAGGACGATGCCGTGGCGGACCGGCGTGGAAGGATGAGAAGAGATAGAGATCTCTTCTTCAGAACTCCCGTGGCCCAGACACCGCAGGACCCCAGGGGCGCTCCTTTATTCTGCCCCTCCCCATGCTCGCTGAACAGTGGCTTCCCCTAACAAGCTCGGTATTGAACACACGAGGCTCAGTCATGGTCCCACAGTCAGTCGGTAACATAGTCGTCCACCCGGTCCGAGTCCACCCCTAAGCAAACAACACAACAATGAACACAACATTGATAAAACAACCATCTAAGCATTGGACGTTAACAGTCCCATAATCCCTTGCGCTTCCCCGGCGCATGGCCATCATCAATCCAGCGACCATCTTCCCCAATCGCTACAATACTCATAATTCATCCATCCATCCATTATCCAGACCGCTTATCCTGCTCTCAGGGTCGCGGGGATGCTGGAGCCTATCTCAGCAGCCACTGGGCGGCAGGTGGAAGACACCCTGGACACGCCGCCAGGTCACCACGAGGCCACAGTACTCATAATGTTATGCTTAATTCTTCTTGTGTTTTCCATCCAAATGTTTGTCAGCTCCAGCTACACACCAGTGTATCAGGGGGTGCAAGAACAAATAGCTCAAAAATCAATAAGCCCTTAAAATGCCGCACATTTGACTCCACGCTGAACTTGTTCAAATGTATTTTTCCTTCTCCTTGATTGTGACCGGCCCTTGACGTACTTAGTTGATGACTTCATGTAAAAAAAAAAAAGTTGTTTGACTTTGTCCCACACGCTGTTGTTGTTGGATGATGGGTAGGAGCTCTTGACGGAGTGATGAAGATTGTGTTGTTTCAGGTTGGAGGCAGGCGGCTCATCTTCCACAGCCAGTGGCTTTCTGACATACTAAGCAACGGGCATTCTTCATGCGATTATCTCTCAGGTCGGCACATTCCCATCTGTGTGTGTGTGTGTGTGTGTGTGTGTGTGTGTGTGTGTGTGCACGCGCCTGCATCTGAGTCAGAGAATGTTTCCTGCACATTTTTTTGTGTGCACTTACTTGTACGGACATGAGTCTCCACATGCCTGTGTGCAAGAGAAGGTGTGTGTGTGTGTGTGTGTGTGTGTGTGTGTGTGTGTGTGTGTGTGTGTGTGTGTACACACAATGCGTTACATCACATGCTGTGTGTTTGCAGCGTTGAGCGCAGGTCTGTCTTCAGCATCCTCTCCATGTCACTCCAAGTCACTCTTTTAACTTCATCCAACATGTTCTGTTCGTCTTCTCCTCCGATTTCGAGAGAAGATGCCCCGCTCCTCTTTTCCATCAACACTGCAGTGTGTTTGTGTTTCGTGGGTGGCGGCAGGCTAACCTGAGGCCATGACAAATGTATACCAGTGTAAGGTGAGAGGAACATGTGGGAAGAAGACGTTCTGTGATATAGCACAGCCACCCTTACACCACGTGGGTAGCCTGAGTGTATATATATATCTGTGTGGCTCAACAGCTCCACCCGCAGGCTGTTGGTAGCAACACCCCGATGTTTTTGTCATTTAGCCCTCAGCCAAGGGGCCCATGTGTTGTGTTGTGTTGTGTTGTGTTGTGTTTAATTGGTTAGAAAGCTGCCCTTCAGTTCCTGAGTAGTAACATGTTTATGTTCTTTGTTCCAGAGCACAGCGTTGATCAGGTCCTCCCAGAGTCCATAGAGAAGAGAAGTGAGCCCAATTCATCTACCAGGTATTTACTATTTCCTTTTTATGTTGAAACACTAATACACAACTCAGTACCAGCCTCATAGCAATGGATATTAATCAAGGATGGATTATTTACTTGTTTAGTTGCTTCGTGTCTGTCTGCCTTTGTCTCAGATAGATAGGTCTATCTATCTATCTATCTATCTATCTATCTATCTATCTATCTATCTATCTATCTATCTATCTATCTATCTATCTATCTATCTATCTATCTATCTATCTATCTATCTATCTATCTATCTATCTATCTATCTATCGCCATGTATCTATCTAGCTATCTATCTATATGAAGTATATATGCATGTAGAGTAACGTATATATTTATTCACAGGTAATTTGCAACTCTGATATTGTTTTTTCATTGGGCAGATGTTGTGTTTGAATGCTCTTCTAAGTGGCCCTAGGAAATTGAAAATGTTGCCCATCAGAGGCAGTTACTCTCCATGAGTCCTCCATGAGGCTCCACATGAGTCCTTTGGACAGTGCTGGAATAGCAACACAGTCAGATGCACTACCACAAAAAAACGTCTGTTTTTCTAAGAGAATAATAAGAACAAGAAAACATGATAATTAGAATAACAACAGCACGGTAGTGGGAGACGTTGTTGTTGGAAGTGACGCTGCTGCTCTGCTGCAGTTCCACTAAAGGCCGCAGGGGGGCGGTGCAGGCTTTACAGTCATCACTGGTGATTGCCAGTGATTATAATCACTGGAAATATCACTGGTTCCACGGTGGAAAAGCCGTCACTTGGACAACATCAGTCACTCAGACCTCAACAGTTAATGGCTGAACCAAATGTGTGAAACGTCGTTTCCAGGCTTTCCTTGGGTTATTACCCATCATGCTGTATTCACGCTCTGTTACGAGGGCGTCCGTGGCCCCAGTAACATTATCTTCAGTAGCCGGTATGCAGGTACAAACCGCAGCTCACTTCTGTCTAATATAAGGTCACATAAAACTTGCCTGGCCGTAAGAGACGACAGCCGGGTCCAACAGAACGGGCTCGCCGAGCCGGGTGGCACATTCATAGACTAGTTGTTATGCCTGTGTGGTGGTTTCAGCACCGTGGTTTCTGGCCTTGGTTTTAGCATCAGTGGGTGGTCGTGGTCAGAGTATGTAGGAAATGGATGTTGCTGGCGGTGAAAGTGGTTGAAATCTACTCAAGTAAATTGTTTTCACTTAATCAGGGATTTGGCCAAAAGCATGGCAGCTGAAAGTCGTTTTGTACGCGTGTGCGTGTGTGTGTGTGTGTGTGTGTGTGTCTGACTTTCTGACCCTGATCTCACGGTTGCTTAATAGTTTTCTTTTCTTAGCTGACACAATTATCAAGTAAAAATAAAGTTCTTTAATCTATTTATGGAGCACCCTGACATTTTGAGCTTTAATTCCCTTTTGACAGACAGGGAAAATGTAAGCTCAGGAGAAAACGTTCGTCTGAGTTGGAATTTTTTTTTTTTGGTCCTTCGGGATGCTCAGCAAAATGATATGGTTAATTGATGTAATCACTCAGACTTATTAATTTTTCTTTCAAATCATTTGTGTCCTGGAGCTGATCCAGATGTGGATGCAGAGATCGTTGCCTAATAAATAAATATAAAACAGTTTTCTTCTGAAGCGTTGGCTTAACCGCTGATTTGTCACAGTGAGAAAGGGGATGTGACTGTAAAGTTGCTTTTTAATTGGGTTTAAATACCAGATGATAGATTAGACATTACAAAGGGAGCGACAGAAAACCAGCTACCTTGTGGGGACATATT
Source organism: Lampris incognitus (assembly GCF_029633865.1). Taxonomy (NCBI): domain Eukaryota; kingdom Metazoa; phylum Chordata; class Actinopteri; order Lampriformes; family Lampridae; genus Lampris; species Lampris incognitus. The sequence continues at coordinate 14,080,372 of NC_079231.1, forward strand.
ATGGGTCCCCATGAGGAAAAGGGGTTTATTTAAGGGTTAGGATTTGGGTTTAGGGTTAAGGTTAGAATTAGGTTAAGGTAAGGGTAAGGGTAAGGGTTAAGGTTAGACATGTAGTAATGATGACTAAGGTTAGGGTTAAGGGTAGGGAATGAATGTAGACAATGAGGGGGTCCCCACAAGTATAGGGTGACATGGTGTGTGTGTGTGTGTGTGTGTGTGTCATTTGATTGCATTTGTTTGAGTGTGTAAAGAGAAGTAGTCTAGCACCCAACAGAAGTGCATGTGTGGGGGTCTTCGTTAAAGGCGAGACTGAGAGGTGACTTGGCGGCACGTCATTTTATGGCGTCGTTAGTGAAATTATCGAGTTTATTTTTATTTTTTTAAGCCCGTTGCAGTGTGATGGTATGGCTCTCAAACCGACAGGGGGGGTGAGAGTGCGAGAAAAGCCAGGGAGCCGTAAGAGACTGACGGGGAAAGGGGGTGGTGGGAGGAGACCGGAAGGGATCGTCGCCCGTTTATTTGACAGCCATTCATGCCACGCCTCCGCCACGGTCGACCGGCCGCCCCGCCCCGCCCCCACTCACTCACTCTGCCCCGCCCCCACTCACTCACTCAGCCCCGCCCCCACTCACTCACTTTGCCCCGCCCCCACTCACTCACTCTGCCCCGCCCTCCCTGCCCGCTTCCAAAGTTGTGAAGGGGAGGGTCCGCGTCTGCACTTAGCGCCGGGCTGCGAAGGTGGCTCTCGTCAGACCCTGCAGGCTCGCCTCGGGGACACGTCGCTTGTTTTCTCAACCCCCCTCCCCAAAAAACATGGCTTTGTTCTCGGACAGCTCGCGCACCACGGGGGCTTACTACTGCCTCATCCGGCGGAGGTTCAAGAGGAGGCGGAAGAAACGCTCCGAACGCAAAGGTACCCCCCCTCCCCCCTTAACCGCACATGTCTGAAGACTGCTTTGCTTCTTTAAAGCTTTGATTATGGATAAAAGAAAGAGAGAAAGAAAGAAAGAAAGAAGGGGGGGGGGTGACGGCGGCTTCAGTGATTTGCCTTGCAGACGGTTGTGTGAAATTGCTTTGCGTTGAAGTTGAAGCATTGTTGTTCCTGTTCTGTCAGACTGTGGGACGTGTGATGGACCCCAACAGGTTCTTACTGACCCAAACGGACTGATTCCGTCTTGCAGATGCACGTCTGTCATGTGGTCTTTGTATTGTGATCATCCTCCACCGCTTAAAAGTCAAGCTGCAGGAGACTGCAGGCAAATCTGTCACTTTGATGCCACCTGATATCATCTGTCGTTATACAGCAGTTAAAGCTAGCCTTGGTAGTCAGTGATTGATTAAGTGATTGGTTGATTGTTTGGTTGATTGATTGATTGGAAAACAGTTTGAAAAAGGATCCCATTGATTGCTTGAGGGTATACTTTTGAATACTGTGTTGCGCAGAGAATATTATATATCATCGGAGAGGCTTTAACTGTCCCCCATCATCACAATGAATAAACAGAGAGGGGTGGATCGACAGTCCCAGGAGGTTTTGCTGCTGGATTTGCAACCAAGTTTTTCTAAGGCTGTAACGAGAGACGGGGAAGGGGGTTAGGTTTTACTCTGGGCTTTGCTAACCTGTCATCAGATACCATCTTCTCATGACAACACCAATCACAGACCGGGTCTGAGAGCTTGGTGCAAAAAAAATAAAATAAATAAAAATCACTCAAAAATCGCTCTCAAGTCTCGTTTCAGTGATAAAATCGAAGGTGCCGACAACTTTTAATGCAAAGTGATTGATTTAGTTTGAGGTTTGTCATGCAAACCTCACATTCATTAACTGCCATCATCCAGCTTGCAAAACTAAGTCTTCACTCAGGTAAAATTACCTAAAATTACTCCGAAAGATGATCATTACACTACTAACACAGGTTTCTCAGTTTCGGATGAGCTTTAGACACGTCCAGATATGTTTTCACACATACGTATGAAGCAACAATCCAGATCTGATCCAATCCGGTGCTGTTGTGTCGAACAACAATGTGTGGCTGAATGTGAGTTGTAGTTGGTCAGATATGACACGCATCCTCTTTGACCAACAGCCTGGCATTGCCTTTACACTAAACAAACCACACTGAAGATTTCTATAAGTGCAATGATACTGATAAAAGCACAACCCACATGCAGTAAGCAGACATTAAAATAACAGCATCTTCTGCAACTTGGGCCAGTAATAAATAGTGTTATACTCCCATATGGAGACATTTACGACCATCAGTGCTTTCCACTTTGATATATTATTCGATATGCTACCGTCCTGCAACATAGCATATGGAGACGCAAACACGACGAAGGCATCGTTGCCGTTTTTGCAGACGTCTGTTGCACAGTGTTGAAAGATTAAAAGGGAAAGTTAGCACGCTCCCAGGATCACGTCTACAACCCAATTTGTGCAGCATTATAAATGCACGCTGCTAATGCCTGCAAAGTTTGCCAGAAAGCATGTTTAATGAACAAAGAATCGATATCGGTGTTAAATAAATGAGCGTCCTTAAAGCCATATGAGCCTTTGCATCCATCCGGAAAGACCCACAGCTTATCTCTTTCCATTTGTCTCTGCTGTATGTGAATAGACACAGCACCAAAGAAGAAGAAGAAAGAAGAAAGCCACTTTATTTGCTCGTTGTACAGGTTACAATGAATCTGTTCTCTGCATTTAACCCATCCTGTTGTATAGGAGCAGTGGGATGCTGCAGCGCCCGGGGACCAACTCCAGTTCTTCCTTCCATTGCCTTGCTCAGGGGCACAGGCAAGAGTATTAACCCTAACATGCATGTCTTTTTGATGGTGGGAGGAAACCTGAGCACGCGGAGGAAACCCACTTAGACACGGGGAGAACATGCAAACGCCACACAGAAAGGACCTGGGACGGCCTGGGGTTCGAAACCAGGACCTTCTTGCTGTGAGGCAACAGTGCTAACCACTGGGCCACTGTGCCGTCAAGTCGTCTCACTCCCTTAATGTCAGTCAAGCTCAACAAGTGAGCGAGTAGAAGGCATGAAATTAACATGCAGCAATGAAGAGATAATGTTTTCCAATCAGAGATGTAAGAGAAACTGAACAGTAATAATAACGGATAGTGAGCAAGACTTATACTAAGACATATCACTGTGTTGTGGAGGGCCGCAGGGGCTGCATCTGTCATGAGAAGGACCCAGTCAGGTTCCCCCTTCTGCTCCACGCATTCCCATTTGCCAGCCGCAACTCCACATAATCCCCTGGATTAAACGGATTAAACAGACCCGACAGCATTTCGGAGGAAAAAAAATGGATCCGACAGTCAACTGGCGGAGAGGCAACAGCAGGGCTGTCATGTGCGTTGCTAAAGATGCACTTAGATTCAGGTTCAGACGAGGCCACCGATTTTCTTGTATGCGCCAAATTCATCGGGAAATGGTTTGGATGTTGTGTCACAGTCACATGTTGCTGCAGTCGAGGGGAAAGAAGCCCGTCATGTGACATTATGTGAAGAGCATTTGTCTAGTTTTTATTGAACCACATGAGTTTGTAGTCCATTAGTAAGATTGCTATTGTGTTTTGCATGCTGTAATCCACATTAGCATGGCCGTGTGTAGCAAAAGGTTCCTAGCAGCGTTTACTGCTGGAGGTTAAATCAGTTGTGTCAGACCAGAAGATTGACTGGTGTCAGATGGGGCTTCCTGTGTTTTTAAAAGTATATGAGATGTTTTAGAAGATGCTCATTTGGACATGCTGTCAGACACTAAGAAGACTGAAACTAGGTCAGGTCAGTTTTCCCTCCTTTGGTCCAGCGGTGTACCCCCAAATAAATTGCCTGTTGTGTCTGTAGCGTCTAGATCCGACTGTGTGCTCGCCTCTTTGAGACTATGACAAGTCTAGATGGGGAACCATTTGGGTCTATTGATAAGAGCACCGTCTGTTTTATTAGATCTCCCATTTAGACTTCAGGTACCATAATGTGCACAAATATTCAGGTTGTCATCCACTACACCTTTTGCTTCAGGAAAACCAGACTGATAATAATGCTAACAACATCATCACTGGTAATGCTAATAATTTTAATGCTAATTCTAGTAATATTGATGAGATGACCAACACCGGGTGGCACGATGGCGCAGTGGTTAGCGCGGTCGCCTCACAGCAAGAAGGTCCTGGGTTCGAGCCCTGGGGTACTCCAACCTTGGGGGTCATCCCAGGTCGTCCTCTGTGTGGAGTTTGCATGTTCTCCCCGTGTCTGTGTGGGTTTCCTCCGGGTGCTCTGGTTTCCTCCCACAGTCCAAAGACATGTAGGTCAGGTGAATCAGCCGTACTAAATTGTCCCTAGGTGTGAATGTGTGTGTCTGTCTCGGCCCTGTGATGGCCTGGCAGCCTGTCCAGGGTGTCTCCCCGCCTGCCGCCCAATGACTGCTGGGATAGGCTCCAGCATCCCCGTGACCTTTAGAGCAGGATAAGCAGTTTGTATTATAGATGGATGGATGACCGATACCATTACCACTCTTCATCTGATATTGTTGCTGTCCGTGACCAGGCGTCAAAGTGCATGGAAGTTGACCACCCCTAAAATTGTCCTTTGACCACCAGTTAAACCGTCCCTCCTCCACATCTAATGACCTTAATCGTGAGCTTAAACCACTGCCTGGATTTACACAACACAACTTTTTGTGCAGTTTCAGACCCGAAGTATTCAAATCCGGTAGATGTAACATGATATTTGTAACTTTAATTTTGGGTTGTTTTCAGTGAAAAGTGTCCTAGTCTGAGCATTTGTTTTGCTGGTTCGATATCGTTGAGTTCCCCAGTCAGAGGCCTGGCGATACGCCGCCGCCGAAGTCATCTTCATCTTTATTTGTTGGGTTTGTGCACAGGTGCAAATGACCGCCAAATATTTTCACTGGCGGAAAAACTGAAGTGCACTTGATCCTCACATTGATTCAGATTTTCTCCATCCCAACAAAAAGCCAACTCAGCAGTCCCATCCACTAATATGCCCCCGACCCCCCCCCCACCCCCAATCTCTTCATTCTCTCCTGCTGGGAATATTCAATTCAGCCTGACTGTAATTCATGAAAAGCAGGGTAAACAATATTACCGAGGGACGTGTGGCCACTGTTCATACTTTGCACACGGCGGCGGGTAGAAAAACCCATCATCTCCGCTGTAGCCCTGCTTAGCGAGGTGCTGTGAGATGAACCCAAGTGTGAGTTTAATCTACTGGGAGCCAAAGTGAATTTCAGACAAGGTATAAGCGGATGTGCTCCGCCATGCGTGCACGCCACGCCACGCCACGCCGCGCCGCGTCCGGGAGATGTGTCCGTCGGCCCGTCGCCTCGCCAGCGGATGTCTGCCTGGCAAACAGCCTCTGCGTTGCGTGTGATTGGTGGGGTTGATACCGCCTGACGGTATCAACCCCCCCCACCCCCCAGCCAAACCCTCCACCACCACCAACCTGCAACCCAGCCAGCCGGGGCTTTGCCTGAGGCTCCGCTGATAACCGAAGTTTTAACCTTAGTCTCCGTGCCGAACCCCTGAGGCTTGGGGGTAGGCACACACACACACACACACACACACACACACACACACACACACACACACACACACACACACACACACACACACACACATAAATACATTGCAGCTCCCTCCCCCATCCCCCCTCTCTGTCCATCAAACTGACCTCTGAGATCAGTACAGAGGAATAGGTGCCCCCCCCCCCAACACCATCCCCATCATCACCCCCAACCTACCTGTCTGTCAGCCTCTGGTCTCGTTATCCCGAGGCCGTGGGGTGTGAAATTCAACATCAGCCCCCGGCTTGTGTTGCTCCTGCAGCCCCCCCCCACTCTCACTTTCTCTGCCCCCCAACCATCGGAGGAGACAGCCGAACACCTGGCCCGGCCTTGACTGGGTGGAGGCGATACAGCGATAGCCATCTGTTGTGAGCGGAGAGGCCAACGATGCGAAGAGAATAGGGTGGAGGTTGAGCTGCCGAGCACAGCGGGCACCTGAAGTCTCTCATGCAAGTTCCCGCTGAGCCCATGACGAGGGGTGGGGGGTTACATAGCCTTAACACACCTGCCTCTCGGTATACACTAGCCAAAATCTGTCCTCCCAAGTTTACACGGGGGGGGGGGGGGGGGGCAGTCGTCTTCATTTCAATATAAATAGAAACGATGTGAACAAGTTGGTGAGGCTGCTTTTTGACGCCTGCATTTGCATCTTCATCAAACAGACTCCGTCAGGTTGTGCTCGGCAGCTCAGAGGTACCAAACATTGTAGATTCACAACGTTAATATGCTCTATCTGTGCACAGCATTCACGCCGTCTAATTAAGGAATTACTCACTTTAATAGGGAATTAGACGAGAAACCTGCTAAATGCTGGAAACCCCAAACGCAATAACAATCAGTCAAGTGTCGAGTCCTTTATTAAGCAGGGGTTCGAGTTTTAGTTGGTTGCAAAATTGAACATTTAAACTTTTCCGTCACTGATAGTTCAGTGGTGTAGTAATCAACTGTTGCCTAAATGAGGTCCCATAAATCTGGAGTTCATTTGTCTTGGACCTGGTGATAGTGGCTGACAAATGAATAAATAAAGCATAACCTATTAATTATTCACCTATTATGTTTAACTTAGCTCCCTTATGTCTTGCAGCCTCCATGTGCCTCCCAGTGGACGGAGGACAGCAATTGTATAGTCACTATTATGGCCTCTATAGTCCTGATCCGTGTAGAAATATCGGTGAAAAAGAGACAGATAGACCCCCCCCCCCCGCAAGGAGCAATTATAGCGTTTAACTCTCTTCGGCGTACGTTTTCCTTTTGTCTTCCAGTTGGCCTGCCACATGGAAAGACTTCACCAGCATGCAGTCAGCTGCAATTTTCCACGTCCGGGGAAGCCGGGGCCTCTTAGACATCTGAAAGGAACATGAGGGCATGTCCCAGGAGAAGGACACGGAACAGGGGGAGTGAATTGTGCGGTGCTTGCACGGTAGACGGCGTCGTCCTCAGCAGTTTACAAGGATAGATTTGGACAGACGGTTCCCGTTTTCAGATCGCTTGTTGGATGTGGAGTGTTACTGAACCTTTAAAATTCAAGGGAGTTTAAGAAGTGGTGTACTAGGTAGTTGTGCAACTGTAGTCAAATACAGCAGAAACTGCACTTAACTGGTAATATTTTATAGGTGTATACATCCATTCCTTTTTTTTCACTGTGCACGTGCTCAAAACCACATAGTCTATTAATGTAACATATTGTGTTGTTGACATGTGTTGCATTATTAATTATGACCATAGAAAGATTCAGGGGAGGCGTCCGGGTGGCATGGTGGTCTATTCTGTTGCCTACCAACATGGGGATCGCCGGTTCGAATCCCCATGTTACCTCCGGTTCGGTCGGGTGTCCCTACAGACACAATTGGCTGTGCCTGCAGGTGGGAAGCCGGATGTGGGTATGTGTCCTGGTCGCTATACTAGCACCTCCTCTGGTCGGTCGGGGCACTTGTTCGGGGGTGGGGGTGGGGATAGCGTGATCCTCCCACGCGCTACGTCCCCCTGGTGAAACTCCTCACTGTCCGGTGAAAAGAAGCGGCTAGTGACTCCACATGTATCGGAGGAGACGTGGTAGTCTGCAGCCCTCCCCGGATCGGCAGAGGGGGTGGAGCAGCGACTGGGACGGCTCGGAAGGGTGGGGTAGTTGGCTGGATACAACTGGGGGGGAAAAGGGGGGGGGGGATCTAAAAGAAACAAAAAAGGTTCGGGGGAGGACACACAGTGAGAGGTTTTGTTCTGGTGGACAGTTTATTCAGCACAATAAACACATTTAACAAGCAGCCAGAAAAGCAATCGGGCAAAGTTCAGTCAGCAAGTTGTCCAAAGTCTTCAGAAGACTTTGCAGCATTTCAGTGTGCAGCCTCTTGCCGTTTCAGACAATAGATAATCCCCAGCAGTCATTGGGCGGCAGGCGGGGAGACACCCTGGACAGCATGCATACTTAAGCCATCATTCAGTCTTTTGTAGTTGCTCATTCTAATAGTTAACTATCGGGTATGCAATGTCCATGTAAACAAATACTCACCGGGTGTTGTTTCACGTGTTTACGTTAGTAGCAAAGACAGAAAAACTACAGTTGTTGTTGCAAAGGATCGGACATGACCGGCCAAGATGGCTGAAGACCTTTAAGAACAGATATTAAAGCATCCATAAGTAAAATGCAGGTTCAACCACTTCTTTTTTTTTGGTTGTGGCGTCTTGGTTTCCTATCCAATCAATCTCTGGAGTTTGGGATGGTCCAACCTGAAGTCCATTATTTCCCCCGATCTGTCCGTCCCTCGGGCCGTGAGAACTACAAAATAAGGTGCAGCAGCCATTGTGGCCACTGTGGCGTCAGCTCAGCAGTAAACAGTTCCCACCCTTGTAAAACCCCCATGCCAAAGCATCCTATGGGCAATAGGGTGGCCCAGTGGCTAGCACTTTTACCTCACAGCAAGAAGGTCCTAGGTTCGAACCCAAGGCCGTCCCAGGTCCTTTCTGTGAGGAGTTTGCACGTTCTCCCCGTGTCTGTGTGGGTTTCCTCCCACCATCAAAAAGACATGCATGTTAGGGTTAATACTCCTGTCTGTGCCCCTGAGCAAGGCAATGGAAAGAAGAACTGGAGTTAGTCTCCGACTCCCCGGATGCTGCACCGCGGCTGCCCATCACTTCTAGTGTGTGTTGGGATGGGTTAAATGCAGAGGATAAAGCACGACCACCATCAAAGCTAACACAGGCAAGCTAATGTATTGCAAAGTACATCAACCTACATGGGAACATTGTTAGACTTCATCATTGGTTGTAAATGTGGTAGATCTTCATCACGTCGTCATCATGTTTCAACCCTTGCACTGTGTTCGTCCTACCCAGTCTAAAATTTCAACATTGTCTCCAACCACGATAAAGCTGCCAGTTGGTATGATATAGCCTGACTCCACGAGTAAGGAGCGGTTATGGGTGTGTGGGTGCACACATGACCTCTGTTGGTCTTGGTCTTGTTGATCAGACCGGTCGGGGTTAGCTCAGAACTAACATGAAACACTTAATGGTGCAAATTAATTTGGGTTGACAGAGCTTAGCATATAATTGATTTCATAGCTGAATTTTATGGGCTTTCGTTGCAAGGCTTCGTTTGCAGACGCTCTCCCTCCGTCACCACCGCTGTTGTTGAACCCGCGGTCTGAAAATAGATAATCCATTTCAGTATTTACCACAGGCAGCGTATCCCGTGACTTGCAGCAGCACGGTTCTGCAGGGGGGTAGCGGGGTCAGTGGCGGTAAAATGGTGGTCTGCGGGGTGTCCGGGTAGCGTAGCGGTCTATTCCGTTGCCTACCAACACGGGGATCGGCGGTTCGAATCCCCGTGTTACCCCCGGCTTGGTCGGGTGTCCTTACAGACACAATTGGCCGTGTCTGCAGGTGGGAAGCCGGATGTGGGTATATGTCCTGGTTGCTGCAGTAGCGCCCGCTCTGGTCGGTCGGGGCCCCTATTTGGGGGGGGGAGAATAACATGATCCTCCCACATGCTACGTCCCCTGGCGAAACTCCTCACTGTCGGGTGAAAAGAAGCGACTTTCGACTCCACATGAATCGGAGGAGGCATGTGGTGGTCTGCATCCCTCCCCCGGATCGGCAGAGGGGGTGGATCAGAGACCGGTACGACTCAGAGAAGAGTGGGGTAATTGGCTGGATACAACTGGGGAGAAAAAGGTGGTGGTGGTGTTGGGGGGGGGGTGGTCTGCTGGGAGGGAGGTCGTGGTGGTTGAGTGGACTTTCATAGGCGTGTTGAATTGATAAGGTGTCCGCCCGGCCCCCTGAGCCGCCACCACCAGGGCCACACAATAAATTAGACCCGTCATAAAGATTTCACAGGGTCCTTGTGAAAATGCTAGGAAGATGGCCGACCCGCCAATTGTCCTTGAGAAACAGAGGAGCATTTTATTTTTCTGCCGAGCTGAGCAGCGGTGGCACAGCTGACCTATAGTGATGAGCCGTACTACTATCTCGGGAGTTTCGCTTGCACTTAGGTGGAAATTGAATTAGAAATCGAATGTGTCGCTTTCTCATGCAAGCTGTGGCCCGCTGGTTATTCATATGTATTTCCCTGTGCATATTGTAACTGATAAAAAAGTTTGGCAGATATGCTAAGTGGATTCATTCACTTAATTTCCACCCCGATCTGCGGCAAATGTCACATTTCCATTCACCGCAAAGTCCAGGAAAAGCAAATAAATTAATAAGTAAACTTCCCCAGACCTCCGGGTTAATAACCTTTCTATTTGTACCTGTCGCAGCCGAAAAGGTCAAGGAAGGAGCTTGTTGAATTCCCCGCCAGCGTCCCCGGTACGTCTCAACGCCTTTGTTCTCGCGCTCCCGGCCCCGTTTCGAACGCCGGGGCTTTATGCATTCGTTGACGAATCTCCAATTAGATTTACATTTTGGTGCAGCGCGGCGCCCCGGGCTTCATTATTCGATTTAGGCGAGTTTAATTACGGCATGTGCGCTCTATCAAGCGGTTATGACGGGCTGGAAAAACAAATTTGTGGTTTAACTTGTTTTTTTAAAAAGACGCCTTTACATCAAATCCGACTGTATGACACGGAGGCTTTCTTACCCACCCCACCCCACCCCCCGAAAACAACAACGCGGTCACTTTTCCCGGTCCGTTCCCGTGCACCGTTTCATCACTATTCCATATCAGTCTAGTACACCTTCGTCCATCAGCTCCTCTTGAAATGTCATGTCATGGGGAGAAAATGGAGTTGGTGCGTGGGACCCATGTAGTGCTGGTGGCAATGTTGGGGAAAGTGCTTTTCTTGCTTTTGCAAGGTGCTGGGTGGTGTATGTGTGTGTGTGTGTGTGTGTGTGTGTGTGTGTGGCATCTCATTCTTCTTCCCTCGCCTCTGGATCGATCCGTCTGCATTAGGGTGCTGAAAGAGTTCTCTTGACAGCTGTTTGCAGTTGTTTTCCCTCCCGGGCCGTGGTTAAAACCAGCCCTCCGGCATCAGAACAAGCCTCCGAGATCCATCCATCACTGTCGGCTCCGTCGCTGGTTACCGCTGACAGGCGGTGTCCGGACCCTCTCGCCCCCTCTCAGCGGCGTTTCCCCGAGGGCTGCGCGAGAGGCCGACACCGGCTGATGTCGCTGACGTGATGGAGGGGCGAGCGCCGGAGTCTTGAGATGTTCAGTGACCAAAGAATGGATGACATAATGTGTGTGTGTGTGTGTGGCCACACCAAAACAACCCCCCCTCCCCCTTCACCACCATCAACCAGCGACAGAAAGACATCAGGCTCCTTTTTGTGAAATTCATGAAGTCGCTGTTGCTTGATTTAGCAGCGCTGCTGTGGTTGTGTAGTCTTGTTCCGTGGTTTAACACTTCTTTCTTTCTTTTTCTTTTTTACCTCTGCAGGAGTCATCAGCAAAGCCATGACAGAAGGTATGTAGGCCACTGTCATGTTGTGTGTTTGTGTGGCGGTCTTTTTGTGTGAAGGCGCTCGGTGCCGAAGCGTGCCGGTGTCGGCACCTTGGAGCATGACCGGTGTGAACGTCAGCTGGAGGGTTGAAGCAGACAGCATCAATAGATTCTCATCTGTTTTGTCTTGGCTGTCTGATGTACTCATTCCAAACACGACATGGATGGCAGGCCACGGACTCCTTTAATATACATGCAACTCCACCCCCCCCCCCCCCCCGGCTTACTTGACTACTTATTCTCGGCAGTTTCATTTCATTGCAGATTTGTTGATGGACGCTTACAGATTTGCTTATAAAATACTGTTTATTTGGGCTTTTTGAATATAAAACATAACAACGAAATGTGGAGGATGAGCAGTCTCATTAATATCAAGCGGCACATTAGCGGGCATCCGGGTGGCGTGGCGGTCTATTCCGTTGCCTACCAATGCGGGGATCGCCGGTTCGAATCCTCGTGTTACCCCCGGCTTGGTCGGGCGTCCCTACAGACACAATTGGCCGTGTCTGCGGGTGGGAATCCGGACTTGGGTATGTGTCCTGGTTGGGGTGCCTGTTTGGGGGGGAGGGGGAACTGGGGGGGAATAGTGTGATCCTCCCACGCGCTACGTCCCCCTGGCGAAACTCCTCACTGTCAGGTGAAAAGAAGCGGCTGGCGACTCCACATGTATCGGGGGAGGCATGTGGTAGTCTGCAGCCCTCCCCGCATTGGCAGAGGGGGTGGAGCAGCGACCAGGACAGCTTGGGAGGTGGGGTAATTGGACGGATACAATTGGGAAGAAAAGGGGGCAGGGGGGACTGCAAATGAGCAAACTACATTTGAACAGTTAACAAAAGCAACTGTGAGATAAGAGTAATGTGCTTTACATAAAACATAAGGGGGGGAGGCCACCCACCCGTCACCCACATACATACAGCAAGTGGCAGCAAGTCACCCTGACTTGCATGTGAGCAGGATGGTAATATTCAACTTGTTTGTTTAAAATTCACTAAATAAAGTGAAACTTCAAAAAGTTTCACAAGTTTCTCTATTTTCTCCCATAGCGTAAATGACAAACCTTCCAGATAAGTGCGTTTTCTGCCATTTTTCACTTCCTTCCCCGGCTAATTTTCCTCTGCCATTATCTTTGCAACGGCGACCTAAGCCTCGTTCTCGCTCAAAACCCGGCTTTGCACAATAGAGCCAGTGAAACGCCGAGCCCGTTGTCCTGATAACATTGTCACGTATAATGTTTGGAGCGACACAGTTGAGTGGCAGCGGGGCAAGAGGCCATATCTACGCAAAGAGAAGCGATTATGGAGACCAAGCATGAGGCCTTCCCTGTCAATCCCATTGGTTTGGAGATGTGCTCTGTTCCACTGGCAGAGGAAAGCAGCTTAGCTGTTTCATTGTGTCTAATTAAGTTCTTGTCACTTGTAGCTGCGGCTACGAAAACACAGTGACGCATCGGCTCCTTTGTATCGGATTCCTCGCACAGGCAATAAACGCCACGCGACTGCTCTGGTCCGAATGCAGCATCCATAAAATGATACAGGAAGGTCCACACAGGCACTGCTTACCCTATGTAATATCATCAAGTCTGGAGCCGAGTCAAGACGGAGTAAAATTACTTTGAATTGATGGATGTCTCACAGCAAGAAGGTCCAGGGTTTGAGCCCCGATGTAGTCCAACCTTGGGGGTCGTCCACTGTGTGGAGTTTGCGTGTTCTCCCCGTGTCTGTGTGGGTTTCCTCCGGGTGCTCCGGTTTCCCCCCACAGTCCAAAGACATGTAGGTCAGGTGAATCGGCTGTACTAAATTTTCCCTAGGTGTGAATGTGTGTGTGTTGGCCCTGTGATGGCCTGGTGGCCTGTCCAGGATGTCTCCCCACCTGCCGCCCAATGACTGCTGGGATAGGCTCCAGCATCCCTGCGTCCCTATTTGGATAAGCAGCTTGGATAATGGGTGGATGGAAGTTTTCTTAAGTTTGTATCGGTGCAGCTGTCAGATTAAATTTAGTGATGCATAACATTTGGCTGTGTATTTGTGTGGGGGGGGTAATAAATAATTTCAGTTTGGTTAATCACACTCTGCAGTGTTGTTGAGGTTTGGATGAAAATTGAATTTTGCAGAAATTCAGCGATGCAAAAGGAGGGTGTGTTTCTTTCATTGCCAGTTAAAATCCCCAGGCCTGAGCTACAATACGTTTATGTCAGAGGAATCTCATGCAAAAAAAAGAAGTTTAGGAGCTGATGCTAACTGGGTGCACCACATTGATTGATTGATTGATTGATTGGGGTGCACCGCAGACATCTATTTCTCACTGATCAGTAACGTACAAGACCTGCCTATTTCTGCCGGTTTATCTTGATGAATGCTAAGTTGGACATTGCTCGCGGTGTGTATGAATTAGAAGATGTGGACCGGTCACTTTGCACAAATTAACAGGTTGTGCGTGGGGAGCGGGCAATGACCTGATATCCATTTAAACAACCAGAGGTGAGAGATCCTGCAGAGAACGGGGTTTTCCCCCCTCGGCACCTGATCTCATATCTTTTGCACCGGACGTGTGTTGTTCTTTTTGTTTCGCTGATCTTCTCTAATCTTCTCCCGGACCACGGTCGGTTTTGTAACATTAGATTTTCCTAGCCTCTTCAACAGTGCTTACATTTTTTTCCAGAGGGTCGATTTTCTTTTTAGATGGTTTTTTTCCCCTTCTGAGCTCTCCGTGGTTGAAAGCACAGACACAAAGCTCTTTTCATCGTCGGTTGTTGTTTTTCCACAGAATAACTCTCAAGTGTAGGAGGATTCTCCACAGCTGCAACTCTCACACACTTTGGCGTTTCTTATTTCAGATTTTTAGCAAATCGAACCCTAAGAGTTTGCATTCAGCTGAAGGCAATCCCTGCCGAGCTACATGATGCATTTTCTTTATTTTTTTTTACAACTTTATTGATCCCCGTGGGGCAATTCTTCCTCTGCATTTAACCCATCCTAGCTGTGTAACTGGGAGCAGTGGGCAGCTGCAGCGCCTGGGGACCAACTCCAGTTCTTCTTCCATTTCCTCGGTCAGGGGCACAGACAGGAGTATTAACCCTAACATGCATGTCTTTTTGATGGTGGGAGGAAACTGGAGCACCTGGAGAAAACCCACCGCAGACACGGGGAGAACATGCAAACTCCACACAGGAAGGACCTGGGATGACCTCCAAGGTTGGATGGACAACCCCCTGGTTTGAACCCAGGACCTCCTTGCTGTGAGGCGACGGCGCTAACCACCGGGCCACCGTGCCGCCCTATGTTATACTGAACATGCCTGCTTAGCTGTCATCATTGTTGAAGGGTCCTTCGCCACGTGGCAGGCTATTCAGCGGCTTTACGGCTAACATCTTAATGGACTTTTCCAGAACGGCATAACATGAATATAAACCACAAGTCAGTGTTATGAATACATAGTGAGGGAAGAGAGGAGAGGGGGTGGACGTGGAAGACTGTCTGATGAAGATGAAGAGTGACATTTACGTACAGATAGACCTGATGGTTTGTCTGGCACAGTTGAAACCAATCTCCAGTGTACCTGATCATGGAAAAATTAAGACTGTTCTGCAGATCACCTCACATGGTGATTAAAAACGTGCCGGGGTCAGATGAACTGAGATAGAGCAATATGCACGGTGCCTGATCCGAAAGCACCCGTGTTATCCACTTAACGTGGGCTGCTGATATGAGTTACACTGCCATCCATTTTCTTTCACATCACACTGCCAGTCCTTAACTTCTACTATACAAATGACTTTATTACCGCACCAGCAGCTATGGAGAATCTTAGCCATACCGGCACACCATGTTCATGGGCAGTCTTATATGACCCTGATGTGTGGCAAATCTCCCAGGACAAACATATATATCTCAGTGATTCATTGTCCTTGGACGTCAACATCATGGCGTAACAAATCTCATCTACTGTTTTGACCCCCCCCCCCCCACATACAGCTCTGTTACCCTGATAGTGAAACTGAAACGTGCAGTATACAACACGTCTTCCACGGCTGCAAATATTTATCTGAAAAGTCCTGGAAAATGTCCTTGAGAAGTTCTGGAAAATGATTTCCAAAAAAAAAAAAAAGTGGAGGGTGTTTTTGTCTGTGGTGCCCAGCCACTTTTCAATGTCACTCTATGCAGAGCCAAACTGAATGGGGTGCTGTCCATGGTGCTGAAATCTGCTCCGTTAACTTGCCACTCGTGAAAACTATTAAACAAGACAAGGTCAAAACCTAGTATATGGCTGGGCCGTGTACGGTCAGTGTTCGAGCTTGTGGCCAGTTTGTTACAGGGAAAGTCCGTGTTAGATGCTTTCCACTCGTATCTTGGGATGTTTGATTTGAAAGAGTACTTATCTGTTAACTTCCCCTCCTCTTTCATCTGTTTCTATCTGTGGATGTCTCTCGTTTTTCTAAGACTCGCTCTGTATTGAGTGTTTCGTCAGAGTGACTGTTATTTGGGGGGCTTTAACTGTGCCTCTCGATGCACGGAGAGCCGTTTTCTCTTCTTCTCTGCTCTTTGCCGGACTGTTACAGTGTGCAAACCGCTGTGGAAAGAGCAGCAAAATATTCCCCTCTTCGTGTTTCAGTAGTATACATTAGCAGCGATATATTCCTTTCGTTAGCATGCGATAAATGACGTGTGGCATGGGCTGGAACCGCTGTGCCGATTCATCTTGAAAGAGCAGTGGCCACGGCGTCCGGGTGGCGTGGCGGTCTATTCCGTTGCCTACCAACACGGGGATCGGTGGTTCAAATCCCCGTGTTACCTCCGGCTTGGTCGAGCGTCCCTACAGACACAATTGGCCGTGTCTGCGGGTGGGAAGCCGGATGTGGGTATGTGTCCTGGTGGCTGCGCTAGCGCCTCCTCTGGTCGGTCGGGGCGCCTGTTCGGGGGGGGGGGACTGAGGGGAATAGCGTGATCCTCCCACGCACTACATCCCCCTGGCAAAACTCCTCTGTCAGGTGAAAAGAAGCGGCTGGCGACTCCATTCACCGAATCATTCAGAGACTGCTTAGTCCTACTCACTGAACCGAAACACGGCCGAACGTCCGGTTCAGCTCGCCGACGAGCGACCTGAGAACGGTCGTTGGCAAAGGATGAGCCAGTGAGCTGGGAATTTTGTTGGATGAAGATACCGTTCGTTATAGCAGCTTTTAGTTCGCAAAAGTCCTACCCTATTATGTACAGCACGTATATTTTCGTGACAACTAATTATTAAATAAAATATTTGGTAGTACTTACCTGGAGACTTGAAGACATGAGAGGGAGGGGGCGGGCTCGAGCACCTCAGCGACTGTCTGTCACTCAGGGCTCGCGTTCTTATTCAATCTTTTTCTCATTCTGTATCTCCAATTTAACATCTATTTCAAGCTTTTCTGTAAAGCGGTTCAAATTACCCTCGAGGACGAAATGTGCCGTATAAATAAACTTGATTTGCCTTGTTGCTTTGGTTCGGCACTTTTCAAAACGTTGAGCCAACAGAGCAGACATTGGGGAAGGACTGAGGAGGCAAACCGAGGCACCTGGCTAGTGATACTTATTCAGTCCACAGTCCCCCTTATCCCTCCAAAGATAAGAGACCGGAGCTGGCCGGAGAAAAGTGACCCCCGCTCAGCCGGCCCGATCCCACATAATCCCCGACTCAGCCAGCCAGAGAGCCGAACCCTCGCCGCTGCTGCCACCGCCGCTGACAAAGTGGTGATAATTATCGCATAATTTCTCCTGGCCAGAGTTTGTTTATTTATGTCCACGGATGACATGCTGAGTGACAGTTTTCTGATTAGAGAGGAGGGGGAAATAACGTGCCTTATCGCCTCGAAAGGTGGTGTGAGGAGGGGTAGCTTAAGGCAGGTGGCGGGTCGGTGTGTGGGGGTGAATAAGGCGATGTCTCGTGTGACAGGTGAGCGGGGGAGGTGAGTGGTGGGGGGATTTGTTGGGGCAAGTTTATAGGAAATTATCCCCGTCTTAAACGTGCTCACTTTGACTCGTTCAAATTATCCAGCACATTTTTCCCCAAGACGCCATTTTGTCAGGATGAGGGAAGATGGCGTGGTAAGTGCATGTGTTCTTCGAGCCCGGTGAAACCACAACAGTAAGAGCCCTGCCAGCTTATACCGACGTCTCTCAGGTGTCCGAGGTCTTCACGTAAGCACATTCGCTTTCAAGTTATTTTTTTTACCCCCTTTTTCTCCCCAGTTGTATTTTTTGGCCAACTACCCCACTCTTCTGAGCCATCTCGGTCGCTGCTCCACCCCCTCTGCCAATCCGGGGAGGGCTGCGGACTACCACATGCCTCCTCCGATACATGTGGAGTCACCAGCCGCTTCTTTTCACCTGACAATGAGGAGTTTCGTCGGGGAGATGTAGCACGTGGGAGGATCACGCTATTCCCCCCCTGTTCCCCCTTCCCCCTGAACAGGCGCCCCAACCGACCAGAGGAGGCGCTAGTGCAGCAACCAGGACCACATACCCACATCCAGCTTCCCACCCGCAGACACGCCCGATTGTGTCTGTAGGGACGCCCGACCAAGCAGGAGGTAACACGGGGGATTCGAACCGGTGACCCCCGTGTTTTGTGGCAACGGAATAGACCACCACGCCACCCTAACGCCCCTCTGAAGTTATTTTTCAGGGGATTGTTGCAAAATGACAAAAGGACAAACAAAGTGTTTTCCCCCCCTCCGTCTCTTTATGCTGTCTGTTATTTGGATGCGTTCGCATCACACCTCTGCAGTTATTCCAAGTGATGCAGCCGGTGCATCTCTCCTGACGTGAGCACCCCCACCCATTTTTCCTGTGGTTTTGCTTATCAAATGCATCCACCTCAAAGAGTTGTCTCCGCAGGATCAGTGGGTGTATTCAGACAAATTGTGTGGGTCTGTTTGTGATGGAAGCGGCAAATATTTCCAACTCTCCTTTACGGAGGATTTCCTTATGTAATGTCAAATCAAACAAAAGCAGCGTAAAAATGTGCTTCCACGCTCCCATCATCTGCACATTAGAGAGAATGAGTGAATTAAAACGAGGGTCCCTTTGGACGATCTGTTGACAAATGAGGGTAAATGGGATGACGAAGTCACCAAAGATCGGTCTTGTCAGTCTTGGTGTTGTCAGCACAGAAGGGATTACGCCTCACCCCGAACTAAACGGATTGTGATAACGGATGTTGTCAGGCCAGGCTTTAAAGTTCTCCGACGTGAGTTTCGGAAAATGATATTTGTGGAAAATGGTTCGTTGTGCATTTCATTTCGAGGCACTTTGTCTCAAATGCTCACAAAAAAGGTTGGAGGTCCTCCTCACGTCACACATCCAACGTAGCTCTCCCCCTCCTGCATCATTAAAAACGAGGAAAAGAAAAGAGGAAAGCTGGTGTGTTAACCCCATCTGTCTTTTGGCCTATAGATTGAATAATACATCTCATTACACAGCTAGAAGAGAAACTGATATATGTAGGACTGCATTTGAAAAGTTCTGCAACATTGCCAATCCCCATCCTCCTCAGAGGTAAAACCGAGGCTCATCTTCATTATGCAACAGTAAGATACAGATGCAGATACATATATAGATATAGATATAAATACAGATGCAGATATATAGATATAAATACAGATGCAGATATATAGACACAAATATGGATGCAGATAGATATAGGAAATGTAGATTTATAGATGTAGCTATAGATAACTTTATTTTTCCATTAGTAACTGGTGTTACTAATGTGGGTATGTGGAAGGCGTATGCACAGGCAAATCAAACGCATACACAGGACAACCAGTGCAATAAAACAGTGACATAAATGGTAAATGAACTGCATTTATATAGCACTTTTCTAGTCTACCGACCATTCAAAGCGCTTTACAGTGTATGCCTCACATTCTCACACACACACACACACACACACACACACACACACATTCATACACTGATGGTGGAGGCTGCCATGCAAGGTGCCAACCTGCTCAGCAGGAGCAGTTAAGGGCTTCAGTGTCCTGCTCAAGGACACTTTGACATGCTCTCTGCAGGAGCAGAGGATCGAATCAGCGACCTTCTGATTACTAGATGACCTGCTCTACCTCCTGAGCCATGCCGCCCCACATAAGTGTAGTATGATAATAAATATCTTTTAAAAAAACCCTTAAAACACATCTTAAAAGACATAAAAGGGGTTTTCCCAAGTTGCCAGTCTAGGTTGAGTTCATGGTGGAGGATTGCAAAAAGCTATTGACAAAGGCTCGCTTAGTCCACGTTGTTAGTGATGAGAGACGCTTATACTGGTCATATTGTGTGTGTGTGTGTGTTTGTGTGTATTGTCCAAAACAATTTGCAACCCTGTATGATTCACATCAGTTAAGTTTACTTTTGTGTTAACTTCAGGTCGAGCCGGGGCGCGGCCACCTCGTAACCAGCAGAGGCTGCTCACCATAGACGGAGTTGAAGAGGAAACCATGAGTGAGTCACTTCCTACACTTCACGCTGAAACTAGTTTTTTTTTTTTTGTGTGCATAAACTGTGGGGTTTTGTGCTGTACACCATTGCATCAACTTGAACACTGTTTTTAAGGTCAGGTATGTTAGGCTAATGTCACATTTTGTTCATAGACTGTGATTAGAAAAAAAACATACCTTTAAACAAAGCTATTAAATACCTTTAAAAGTACCACTGTGCTTCTGGGTTTGGTTGGATGCATAGTAGAAAAGGAAATCCATCGCCTTAAGCTCGACTCTTTCTGGTACATGGTCTTACTCTCCTCGGTTGAGTATTGTCCTTGAAAATGTGGCGTTGAATTGTTCTTATCCCCCCCCCCCTCCCTTCAGCTCAGAAGGCAGGATCAGAGCTTAATCCCGGGGTCGGGGTGTATCTGCTGTGTTATTTCAGTCTGTTTTGATGACGGATTTCTAAACTTGACCCCATGCTCTCAAAAAGAAAGCTCCCTAAAGCCTCGAGGCTCAACCTCTGGATTTGGAGAGCAGGTCTATTCCAGCCTCAACCCACCTTACCCAAACTAAACCCCAACGTATTTTAAGGGAGAGAGAGAGAGAAAAAACCCCAGTATTAAGCATGTCTCTATGTAAGGTTAACATGTTGGACCATGCCACCAAAAAAAAAACAAAAATCCATTCATCTCTCAACATTCATAGATCAGCAAGTCCTTCCTCTGACAAAGCCCAAGTTTGTTTGGGAATTAAGAGGAAAAAGCCACAGTGCTTTGAAACTGGCGATTTATTTGGGAAAACGGCAATAACAAAAGCAACTAGATGACCAAGCATCAGGCGGAGAAGGCAGCCCCATTCTTTAAGCCCAAGCAGCTGGCTCTGACTCTGTCATAATTGACAGGAACCAGATAGTGAATTTGGCCAAGCGGTTTGGCTCGCCGCTGT
Organism: Lampris incognitus; assembly: GCF_029633865.1. NCBI lineage: Eukaryota > Metazoa > Chordata > Actinopteri > Lampriformes > Lampridae > Lampris > Lampris incognitus. The sequence continues at coordinate 14,101,299 of NC_079231.1, forward strand.
CTTTACCCTGTTACTAACCGATGGACGGATGCCTTTTATACACTTCATTATTTGTGTTAGGACACCAGTAATCCCCTCCCGGTTCAGTGTAAACCAAACTGAACCCGGTCAGGAGGATGTGTGGATTATGCCTGACGGCATAGAGAGTTTCCGAATGACAGAAACAGTCAAGGTTGTCCAAAGGCTCTCAGATGCAACCGTACGCCTGATAAATCACGACACAATGAACCGCATCTTAGATTCCAGGTTACACGTTTGAATGCATTAGCAAATGACAGTTGTCCGCGTGATAATTGTGCATTATGTGACTCTCTGACACTTTTCCCTTTGTAGAGTTTCTCTGGACTTTTTAATTTTTTTTTAAGTGTATGGTTTTGGGGAATGTTATCTCCAGCCACGCTGCAGCAGTTAATGTTGCACTGGAGCCACGACAATACATTGCACTATTAAAGCTCTCTTTCTGTTTCCCTTTTTTCCTCCCTCTCCCTTCCCCAACAGGCTTATAATCACCCCACCACTGCCACCCCACCCTCCCCTTGTTGCTCAAGGCATTAACTGCTATTGTGTTTGCCTTGTTTGAATTTCCTCCCTCTTCCGCATGCTTGTTATTTATTTTGCAAACCGGCCTTCGACGACAAGCGATAGACACCACTGTCTGGCCACTGTGTGTACTCTGTCTCGGGCTGTGGCAACTCGCAGAGTGTATTGATTCTTGTGCGTGTATAGACCCTTTTACAGTTTGTAAACAACGATTGATGACGTACGTATGTGCGCACACGCAGTTTAGCAACGGAAGTATGGCGGAGTCTGATGTGTGTGCAAGGGCATTAACCACCGAAGATCGTGAGTGCTACCTACACAAATTGACTTTGACAAATGGTGAATACCTTCCAGATCCATGTGCTATTAGTTGAGTGGGTAGAAGACATTAGCATATGGCCCAATATTCAGTAGCCAGATATAGACATGTATTTGGTGGAGAAACCTAGCGTGTTGGAACAGTCGGTCCGGTAAATATACATGCAATGCCAAATAGCGCCACAGGGTGGCTCCTTCTTGTTTTGTTGCGACGCACCAGAGTAGAGCCGTTCTCGGTGCTGCTTCAACCGACGTCCACAAGAACGAGCTCCCACCTTAACAAGTTGGTGCAGGTTATAATTTTTATGTTTTACTGTTCATGTATGATCGGTGAACACAGTGCCTTGGAGACCTGGCATTGTATGGTCGATGTATGTACTACACAATAAAGTAGCAGTGTGGAAATCCCCATCTCGTCGTCTGTCGACTCTGGGCTAATCGGCGATCCCGGGGCTCTTGCTAATTAGCCACATCCTGCTAGCTCTCTCCACCTACACCAGCCCCATGTTACAGTGCACACCAGCCCCATGTTACAGTGCACACCAGCGATAAATTACGAGCACACAAGTCACTTGATGCTTACGACTACGTTATCTGTGGTCATGTACAGAACATCACCGTAACATCAGAAATCCTCCCCTGGCCAAAGGCAAGAGACCACTATGCATGAGGCTTGGGTTATAATGATCAAACCAGAAAACTACGCCCTAACAGCGACTATTCGTCTATGTAAACCAGACTTTTCCGTGAAATCAAACAGTAGACGGATAACTCTATCTGATATAAAATGGGTGCTACAAACACAAGCGTTTTTTATCCTCAGTGCGGTGTAATCAACACGTTTGATAGCTTGCAGCCATACAACAGTCGTGAAACGGTCGCGATCCTGTCGGAATCTGTAAAACTTGAGTCTGCAGTTGGAATATCGATTCTGACAACCCAACATTAAACAACCAGACATTTTGGTGCCGGTAACGGCTTTAATTCAATGTTTTAAGCTCGCTAACTCGTCTGGATGGCTGGGGCAAAACGTCACTTCCGTTGCCAACATGCGCGCGCGCATTTTTGATGACGTCGGCTGTAAAGGGATCTATATTTAAAATTATAGCGCTCATTGGTTATTGACGCACAAATATCTCATAAATAAATCATCTCATCTCATAACATCATAAATAAAGATTATTATTATTATATCTCAGTGTGCATAGGTTTAATGCGGTAGTGGAGCCCCACTACAGTACAGTGACTGCACGATTGTCAATTTATTGGCACACCAAAATCCCCCATCTGTCATCCACTTACTATGACACTATGACAACCCTGTAATCCTTGAGCAGTTTATACAGCATCATGTTGTTAATATGTGCCATGATTCATTGAAGCTTAGCTGCTGACTACGTATTTGAAACCATGACACTTGACCAAATGAATCTTAGATTACAGTGCAGCCTCCAACAGAGTCATTATTTCAAAGACTGAATCCATTTTTTGTTTTAAAGTGAAACCCTTGTTTGATACCCTCAACCCCCCAGCCCTCCCTTTTCCATCCCCACGACCTTCCTAAACCTGCATTTTATAGGATTACGTTTTGTCCTGAGCACCCAAAGGAGTAACCTATGGAGCTTTTGCTGGAGGATGTTATAAATGGAAATTTACATTAAGTTCCATCAGCTTTGTTAACAGGGCCTGATGATATGTGTTCCTATTGCACCGAGAGACTGTCCACAGCACGATGTCTCAAAACACCTTATTTAAGAATAGGGGATATATATATATAAATAACTGATCACCTATCTAACCCCAACAAATGAGCTGATTTAAACTGATATGATGTTACTTTGTTGATGTTAATGTAGCTCTCCATCATCCTCTTACTTTTGTAATGTTGGTATGAAAGTGTAAAATAATTATCATTTTAATAACCCAAATGAGTCTAAGCTGTTTACAATTTTCTGTTGGTAATGTAGTCGTGTTAATCAGGATTGTGTATTATTTTTGATGGAATTAATTAATGTCATAGGTTTAATGTTCCTAATTCATAATAACTACATTCGTACAAGTTAATGTCACAGTGTAATTAGATTATACATACCAAGGCCAGGATCAAAACACTGACAAAGGAACACACATCACTTGTTCAGTTGCAAAGAAAGATAAAGGAATCTTTAAATTTTACATTTACAAGATCCTGCAACGAAGGCGTTGTAAGTTACTCTTTCTGGGCACCGCAGGTTCATGCAGCACTGATGTTAAGGAAAACCGCAACTTGGACAACCTCTTCTCCAAAGAGGGGGCGGCAGCTGAGGCCACTCAGCTCCCCAACGGGAGTGCTGGGGGTGGGAGGAAGCGCCCCTTAGAGGAGGGCAATAATGGGCATGCACATTCCAAGTACAGGCCCAAGAAGCGTAAGAAAATCCCCGGGCCCATTCTGCCAAAGAATGCTCTCATGCAGCTGAATGAGATCAAGCCCGGGCTGCAGTACAAGCTGCTCTCGCAGACCGGGCCTGTCCACGCACCCGTCTTTGTGATGACTGTGGAGGTCAACGGGCAGCTGTTTGAGGGCTCGGGCCCGACCAAGAAGAAGGCCAAGCTGAATGCTGCGGAGAAGGCTCTGCGCTCTTTTGTCCAGTTCCCCAACGCATCCGAAGCCCACTTGGCCATGGGTCGGACGCTGTCTGTCCACACAGATTTCACCTCCGACCAGGCCGACTTCCCGGACATGCTCTTTAATGGCTTCGAAACGTCCCCTCCAGCAGACGACCCCTTTTACTTTGTTTCCAACAGCAACGGCTCGTTGGAAATAGAGTGCCCGTTGCTAGCCTCCCCCGTCTCCAGTTGCCTGGTCCAGGCACCACTACCTCCACCCCCATCTACCTTCATCTCCCCCATGAGCGGGAAGAACCCTGTCATGATCCTCAATGAGCTCCGCCCAGGCCTCAAGTACGATTTTGTGTCTGAGAGCGGTGAGAGCCACGCCAAGAACTTTGTCATGTCGGTGACTGTAGACACAAAGAACTTCCAGGGATCTGGGAGGAACAAGAAGCTGGCCAAGGCCCGCGCCGCCCAGGCTGCTCTCTCTGCTCTCTTTAACATGCAGCTGGATCAGGCGCCGTCGAGGCAGCCCATCCCGAGAGAAGGACTGCAGCTTCACTTACCGCAGGTAAGCATACTCCAGAAGGGGAGTTAAGGGGGGGATTATAAAAAATAAGGTTTGTCTAGTGTTGAGGTGAAATTGAGTTTTTCTTTAATTGAATTTTTCACTTTAGTGATACCGCATTATACCCCAAATCCAACGAATAATCAGTATCTAAAATATGCAAAAGCAAAATCCACCCTGATGGTACTGATACTTGCTTTCCTATTAAAGGGCACACCCATATGTACATAAATATCACCAAAATAAATACCAAAAACTGTCACTAATTACAGAATACATGAATATATACTACATACACTGTAAATTCAACAAAAAGTCTAGTTTACCTTCTTTTCCATTCTTTAAACGAGAAATTTGCCGTTTTAAACACCATGTTTAAACAGCCTCTCAATCGTCACACTTTCATCTGTCTATCCACTAATGTTCTCTTTTTTTTGCACAGCATCATACAATGAAGCTCTCAAGTCATGATATGAAGTATAGAAAAACATAAAACGCAACTAATTTTCAATGTCACCAAGGTCACATACAGGACAAACAGTACTCCCCATCAAATGCAGTTTTTCTACCCACTTCTATAGCTTACAGGGAAGGATGGGCACACCTCAGCTGAGCAGAAAGTGGCCCATCCCCTCTGCTTAGAAATGACGTTACACGAGATTGTACACCAGTCTCTCTTTGTCTGCATATATCTGTCAAGCTTTGGCTTTACACAGACCTCAAAAAGCCATTTCCTTTTTTATCATTATCCATCAGCTTCTCTCTAAATATTCTGACACTCCATCTTAGATAGTTCTTAAATGGATTTTGCTGCCAGCGAGGAGTATAATTTTCATGCTTTCACTACACTTAAAGGTGCTATGTGCAAGATTTCTAACATTAATATTCAATTCAATTCAATTCCCTTTATTGTCATTAAAAGCAATGTGCAGGCAAATGTTAAAAATGAAATGAACTAACCCAAATGAAATAATATAGCAGCAAACACCTATTTGCTATGTAAAGAGATGGTGGAGCAATGACGTCCTGTGCAGAGAATGAAGTCACACTCCCTTTGTGTGTGATGTAATCAGAGTTTCTCTGTTCTTTGTTTTGGAAGCCGGTCTGGCCGTGCATGCATGTCAGTAGTGCATACGAGGTAGCTAGCATTAGCAGCATAGCTAGCAAGCTATGCATTCAGGTGACTCAGCAGATCAAAGAAATAGCTCCTTACCCAGCTGAATACTTCACTAATGTTAATAAAATATCTATACTGTAAAAATCAACATTCAAACCAACAAAATAAAAGCCAAGAACGTGAAGGGAGAGGGTAGGTTTGTTATGGTATGGTCTGAGATGCGGGTGCTGAATATCATATATAGCATCTTTTAAATGTCTGTTTCAGCAGCTTTTTATGTGAGCAAATAGCATTATTTGAACAAACCATTCTGCCACCCATGCCAAGAGCAAGGTAGCCAATACTTGGGCAGCCATTATTTTCAATCAGTGGAAGGGGCGGGGCACAGGAGTTCAACCAGCCAATCAGAGTAGCAGCTCACGAATAATGCTGTTATTGTGTTTATGACTCCTCCAAACAGCCTGTTTGATTAAAGGTGTGTGTGGAGCACTGAAAACCCACAAAAAAGTCACAGAGGTGTTTTATAGACAGTCTATTTGTCTTGTTTTATAGACAGTTTGGTATTGTTAACTAATACCAATTTGTCAAGAAGCAAGAAATTACCCCCCCCCCATCTAAAAAACCATGCTTTTACTACTCAAATACTTCAGTCATTCAGTTTGGTTCCTGGATGTTGAGTTTTGTTGAAAGACCTGACCAAGATGGCGCACATGTCCAAAGTTAACATGCAAGTCAGATTCACAGCAAAGCCATTATCTCATGTTAAAGGAACGAATGCCGTCACTCAAGGGTTCGGTTAGCGATGAAATTCATTGCGGTGAGATGCAGTGGTGTTTTTTATGCAGTGGATGGTATGATGCGACTACCCCATCAAATTCCCCCAGAATGATGAAGGACTTCTCTATCGCAGTCATCTCATATGACAAACCTCTGACAGGGTCTGATTTGAGATGGAGAAGCCTTCAGGAAAGTGAAGCGTTAAATCCTGAAAGATTGCCGCTGGGAGTCTATTTACACATTACCTAATCCTTACCTGTAATCCTTGCGCACAAATAATAATAGGGTTCGAGCTATCTTAATTAACATCGGCTCCTGAGTGCTATTCAAACACAGCTATTGATTAAACAAATGTTTCTCTGTTTCATCTGTTTTAGTAGCAGATTTGTCAGTGTAGCAGAGCGATTTGTCGATTTGTCTTTCATTCTGTCATTCACACACGTGCAGCTTTTCTTAATTGAAATATTCAGTAGTAGTTTCAGTGAGGATAAAAAGGTCTCCCCAGTAGCCCCCTTAGTAACTCTTCACATTCCTACCTCTGCTTTACCATTTACTCATTTCAGGAGTCAGGGACACTTTGTCATGAAATATCGTTTCTCCCAGAACCACAGCAGTGCAACAGAAAGACAAAAACACATATCCAAAAACTACAAGAACACACATATCCAAACTAACACATATAGCCGAATTAAACAAAAACAAAAAATCCGAAGGGAACGAATGCCAGCCAGGATGACTGTTGGAACTGCCGGTTTACACGGGCTAGCAGTTAGCTTAGCCTTTAGCTTAGCATTTATATCAAGGGCAACATAAAAGCTGGTACTAACACTTTTCTTGTCATTTATGTTAGGCCATATTCATGTCCGATATCTTTACTTTTCACCTCAAATTTGAAATATAATGAAATCACAACACACAAAATAGCACCACATAATTAGTCGAGTCCTCCTCCAAAAATTTTTTTTTATACCGTCTCCCACCATCTTCCTTCCTCTAGTCAAGTCAGGTCAGGTTTATTTATTTATTTATTTATTTATTTGACATCTATGGTCACATAGGGAGAATTTTTGCTTGGTACGTTTAGTTACACACAACATATACACACAGAAGTGTAAATTGGGAAAGATAATAAGGTTGGAATTATATGTATAAGGTAATAGGTAAGGAATAAAAGTATAAGGTTAGATATACACAGCTAACATAAGTTTCAAACATAAAATTAAGTGTGACTGGGGCATCCAGGTAGCGTAGCGGTCTATTCCGTTGCCCACCAACACGGAGATTGCTGGTTTGAATCCCCCGTGTTACCTCCGGCTTGGTCGGGCGTCCCTACAGACACAATTGGCCCTGTCTGCGGGTGGAAAGCCGGATGTGGGTGTGTCCTGGTCGCTGCACTAGCACCTCCTCTGGTCGGTCAGGGCGCCTGTTCAGGGGGGAGGGAGAACTGGGGGGAATAGCATGATCCTCCCACGCACTATGTCCCGCTGGTGAAACTCCTTACTGTCAAGTGAAAAGAAGCGGCTGGCAACACCACATGTGTCGGAGGAGGCATGTAGTAGTCTGCAGCTCTCCTCGGATTGGCAGAGGGGGTGGAGCAGTGACCGGGGCGGCTCGGAAGAGTGGGGTGATTGGCCGGGTGCAATTGGGGAGAAAAGGGGGGGGTGCGTCCAGATATGTGTGAGTAATATTTGGAGGTGGAACAGGATAGGGCTGTGCTGTAAGTAGGCTATGATGAGATGAGGCATGTTGAACAATGTCGGACAGATCTGTAAATAAAATTGCACAGATCCCATCATACAGATCATTGCACGAGTAAGTTTTTGCACTTTGCTGGTGAAGGATTGCAAATTTGATGAAAAGTGTATAGGGCATGGCATTAAACAGTGGAAGTGAGCAACACAGGACACAATAGTGAATAATGTTAAATGACAATCTTGCTATATTATTATTAAATGCATCAGTATTAACTATTTATTGTTGTTTGTCCGTGGTGGCTGTCTCAGGTTCTTGCGGACGCCGTCTCCCGTGTCGTCGTGGACAAGTTTAGTGAGTTGACGGACAACTTCACATCCCCGCAGGCGAGAAGAAAAGTCCTGGCTGGTGTCGTGATGACAACAGGTACGAACAGCCAGTCTGCCTTTTGTTTTTCCTCTAATAAGTCATTACTTATCTCAGTTTGCAACAGTATTTTGAATTGAATTTTAATTTTGAGGTGATAAAACAGACACAGAATGATTTTACAAAGAAAACAGCATCAACATAGCTCAAATTAAATATTAACAAATGGAATTCTTAAAAACGTAATTAATTATATGTGCTGGTGAGAGATAAAAAGGGGCTCTACTAATATATTCAATTTCAAAGAAAACAACAACAAAGAAATAAGATCAGAGGCCTCAAATTTCAACCTAACTGCAAGTTTACCTGGAGTCAAATAACTAAGTTTTATTTGGTTTTTTTTTTCTTTAATAAAATCAGTCTCATTCCTCTCTTTACTTGATTTGTATGCCAGTTCAGACCCGATTTAGCTATCAGATCTGCAACTTAGAGTAAAATTAATACTAAAACCCTTGATATGCATAGTTATTATTCAATTTATTGAAACCTGTGGTAAAGTTGCGTCACCAGCCCTGTTAATTAATTATTCAATTAAGTTTCCTTTATTGATCCCTTTAGGGAAATTCAGTTACTGCAAATTAACCCATCCTAGCTGTGATCTGTGTAGCTAGGAGCAGTGGGCTGCCGCCTTCATGCTGCGCCCGGGGACCAACTTCAGTTCTTTTCCAATTGCCTTGTTCAGGGGCACAGACACGCATATAAACCCTAACATGCATGTTTCTTTTGATTATGTGACCATCTTCCCCATCACAAAAAAAAAGAAGGTTGAGTCTAATTTTTTATTTTTTTTGTAATTAAAGGTCCTCTGTGAGCTCGGGCTGCAGTATCTGCATGTAACGAAATAAAGATAAAATTTAAGCTTATGTTGAAAGATGGGAGAAATGTGTCAAAACGGGATGGCTGTTAAATATCATAAGACAATACATGCACTATACATGAATGTTCATAAATGTCTAAATGTGGATATAAGTATGAAGACTGTGTATATCATGTTATATTAAGTAGCTATGTTTATGCTGTATTGTTCATTTTGGTATGTCTTTTTTCTTTGTGATGTAGCCTATGGAGGTTTGGTTTTGTAATACAGAAAAAAAGATGTGAATTGTTACAGCCAATATAATTTTTCCCTATCCTACATGATATTAACTATTAATATGAGCAACTACAAATAAGAATCAGATGTGTGTGTGAATCTTTACAATTGCTGCTTTTAAAGGGAAGTTTGATCCCTGTTCTCGGACATGCAGGGAATCGTTGTGCCCCTACAAAACGTCTCCCTTTGTATTTTCTCACCAGGCACTGATGTGAAGGAGGCCCAGGTTATCTGTGTATCCACGGGGACGAAGTGCATAAACGGCGAGTACATGAGCGACCGTGGCCTGGCGCTCAATGACTGCCACGCCGAGATTGTGGCCCGCCGCTCGCTCATTAGGTACCTTTATTCCCAGCTGGAGCACTTCCTCAGGTGAGCAGGCATGTCATCACGGTTGGCGTTACTGAGATAGGCAAGGCCAATTTATTTGTACAGCACACTTCAGCAACAAGGCAATTTAAAGTGCTAAAACATGCAAGGCCAAAATGTAAAAGCAACACAAGGCAATAAAAAGACATTTAAAAAACAAATAAAAAGATAGAGTAAAAGTTACAGTGCAGTGTAAGATGATCATAAAAAGCATCAAATTGTATTTAATAAACAGTGCCAAACAGGAAAGTCTTCAGCTTTGATTTAAAAGGACTGAGATTTGCAGCAGAACTGCAGTTTTCTGGGAGTTTGTTGTAGATATGTGGTGCATAAAAACTGGTCTGGATGGTTCATAGTGTAACAAAAGATCAGAAATTTATTTTGGCCCTAAAACTATCCAGTGCTTTATAAACCAAGAGCAGACTTCTAAAATCAATTCTTTGACAGACAGGAAGCCAGTGTAAAGACCTCAGAACTGGAGTGATGTGATCCACTTTTTTGGTCTTAGTAAGGACTTGAGCAGCAGCGTTCTGAATCAGCTGCAGATGTTTGATCCAAATTGTTTTTTTCTTTTTTTTTTTTTTTTTAGAGAGACCTGTAAGGTTGCCATTACAGTAGTCAAGTCAACTGAAGATAAATGCATAGAAAAATTCATCCAAATCCTGCTGAGGCATAAATCATTTAATTCTTGATATATTCTTCAGGTGATGGTAAACTGACTTTGTAATTATCTTAATGTGGCTATATAAATTCAGGTCTGAGTCCATGACTACACCAAGATTTCTGGCTTGGTTTGTTGTTTTTAACATTACCGATTGTAGCTGTGCGCTGACTCTTAATCTTTCTACCTTGGCTCCAAAGAAAATTACTTCAGTTTTAACTTAATTTAATTGAAGAAATTTCTGGGACATCCAATCGTTGATTTGTTCAATTCACTTACTCAGTGCTTGTATGGGATTATAGTCCCCTGGTGATATGGTTATGTGAATGTGTGTGTCATCTGCATAATTATGGTAACAAGTTGCGTTATTTTCCATAATCTGAACTAGTGGAAACATATAGATGTTAAACAGAAGCGGCCCCAGAATTGAGCCTTGTGGAACTCCACATGTCATTTTTGTCCTTTCAGATTTGTAATTACCTATAGACACAAAGTAGTCCCTGTCCTTTAAGTAGGATTCAATCCAGTTTAGTGCTGTGCCAGAAAATCCCACCCAGTCTTCCAATCGGTCTAGCAATATGTTGTAGACGAGTGTGTCAAATGCAGCACTGAGATCCAATAATACCAGAACTGAGATTCTGCCACTGTCTGCATTTAAGTGGATGTCATTAAAGACCTTAACAAGAGCAGTCTCAGTGCTGTGGTGTGGTCAAATCCTGACTGGAAGACATTTAAACAAGTTGTTTAGTGCCAAGAATTTGTTCAGCTGCTGGAAAACAGCTTTTTTCAGTGGTTTTACTTAGAAACCTTGATCTGGCTCAATATGGACCTTTAATTGTTCATTAGTGAAGTGTCTAGATTGTTCTTTTTTAAGTCATACAAAGTCAACATCATAGAGCTTTCATTTTTCACAGAATAAATTTCCACAATTTCTGTATTAAGACCTTGTTAGACTGTTTGGTCAGAGATCATTTGCTATGACTTGCTGTGTGTATCTGCTCTCTCTATAAATGCATGTTTGATAAATATAAATATAACACATTTAACCACAAATCCAACCTGAGTGAAGACAAGAGTTTTTGTTCCGCGATATCCATACAGCAAACAAAATCCTGATCTAGAAAAGGTCATTTGACTTTTTCCCCATCTCTTGATATATGGCCAAATAATTACCTGTCAGCTCTCTATTTGACTCTATTCCTCCAGTAACAACAAAGAGGACCATCAGACGTCAGTCTTCACCAGGTGTGACAACAAAGCTGGATTTAAACTGAAGGAAAACGTCCAGTTCCACCTCTACATCAGCACATCGCCATGTGGGGATGCCCGCATCTTCTCACCACATGAAGCCGGAGTGGAGGGTTAGTGGAATATTTGTAAAAAAACAAACAAAAAAAAACACAGTTGGTGGATATTCAGTATGACTTAACTCGTGTGTAGTTTCATCAGATAATACATGTGGATATCTACAGAAGAAATGTTCATGTTTTTAATCAGGCTACACAGATCAATCAATCAATCATGCAATCCTTGTTTTTTTGCACATTTCATACAATTTGCTGCATTATAATGTTCTCCCCAAAACAACTTCTTAATATTTGCAAATATATATGGCCAATAAAGTTGATTCTGATGATTTACGGTAAAAAAAAAAAAGCAAAAAGAATTGAACATAAAATCCAATAACATAAAAGCATAAATTAGACTTAAGAATAAAATCAGAAAGCACAATGACAAAAACTGAACAGTAAAATGACCAAAAAACCAAAGAAGTAATGAGGAAGAAACTGTATTTAAAGTGCCTAGCAACTATCCAGCCATTATCCAAACTGCTTATCCTGCTCTCAGGGTCATAGGGATTCTGGAGCCTATCCCAGCAGTCATTGGGTGGCAGGCAGGGAGACACCCTGGACAGACTGCCAGGCCATCACAGGGCCCACACACACACACACACACACACACACACACACACACACACACACACACACACACACACACACATATACGTAGTTGCCTAGCAACTATTCCTATGTAAAGGCCAACGTGAAAAGATATGTTTAAGTCTTCTCTAGAAGGTATTGTCACTCTCACAGATGTTGCGGTCTTATTTTTGGGCAACTGAAAGTGCAACCAAAATATTAAATCATCGGACTAAGGTTGTTTTTGGCATTTCTTCTATCGAGGAAATCAAGCCTCATCAAATCTTAACTTACGTAAAATGGCCCATGTACTGACTTGGTGGTTTCTTTTCTTTCTTTTTTTTAACCCAGGACCTAATTTATGCACAGTTAGGCTATAGTATGAAATAGACTTTTGAATGACAACCAAATCTTCAGATGTTGTTCATTTTAAAGAACTTCAGGGTGTTAAACACCAAAGTCTGAAATCTGAATGCTGATACTTACATAGCTGGTATTATAATTCAACATGACCCTAACCCAGCCTGTTGATTTGATGTCTTTTTTAGTTTGCTCTTCCCTCATTGAATATCATTCAGTCATGTTTGAGCCATTGAGTGCATCAGTCCTCATGTGGCTGGTCGCTGCAAGTATAGCATGAAAAGTGCAGCGTATTGCATTGTAGGTCAATGGACAATCTTCAGAATGCCCATGTTTGCATTTGGTGTCCTGTCTATCTCAGACCAGGGAGACAGACATCCAAACAGGAAGGCCCGTGGGCAGCTACGCACTAAAATTGAGTCTGGGGAGGGAACGATCCCAGTACGCTCCAGTAACACCATTCAGACGTGGGACGGGGTTCTCCAGGGGGAGAGGCTGCTGACCATGTCCTGCAGTGACAAAATTGCCAGGTACGTATACCAGACACTTCTACTTCTGTTTGTTTGCTTTTGTTTTGCTTCGTTTTTTGTTTTGTTTTTTGCTTTCACTTTTTCCGCATAACATTTCCCTGTAGAAATGAGTGGCACACTGTTCAGAATCTCTAAGAGTGGAGAGGACTACTTCTGGCTTGGTCGGGTGTCCCTACAGACACAATTGGCTGTGTCTGCGGGTGGGAAACAGGATGTGGGTATGTGTCCTGATGGCCACACTAGTGCCTCCTCTGGTCGGTTGGGGCACCTGTTCAGGGGGGAGGAGGAACTGGGAGGGAATAGTATGATCCTCCCATGCACTATGTCCCCCTGGTGAAACTCCTCACTGTCAGGTGAAAAGAAGCGGCTGGCGACGCCACATGTATCGGAGGAAGCATGAGGTAGTCTGCAGCCCTCCCCGGATCAGCAGAGGGGGGTGGAGCAGTGACCAGGATGACTCGGAAGAGTGGGGTAATTGGCCAATTATCCAATATACAGATATTGGGTAATTGGCCAGATATTGGACCTCAGGAAGAGTAGCTGTTGCCTTGGTAACAGCTAATGGGGATCTAAATAAACATGAACATACAATTGGGGAGAAAAATACACACAAAAAAAAAGAGTGGCGAGGACTGGCTCAGTCCATGTACCCATTTAAACTGCTACAACCACCTTCGCAAAACTTTCCACAAGTCTACACATTTTCTTCAGGAAATGTACTGCCAGGGCCAAACAGCGGAATAAATAAAGCATAAAGGGGTTCATTATGGATGTGGGGTATTTTTTTGAGGGGAACCTCTGAGTACTCTTGTCTCATTTTGTTTGCGTGCCAGCAAGCTGAAGTAGCAAAACACTTGACAGACCATTTTGTTGCCTACTGACGTTTCCGTGTTGTGTTATTCTGTTATCAAACAAAATGCTTAAAGATTTCTGTGCGCTGCCAAGCGAGAGCTCCTAAACGGAACGTGTGACTCAAAAGAGCTGCAAATTTAGCTGTAACGTTTAGCTTCCTCCTCTGAAATGCAATTTAATACGGCTGCTTTTTGTTCAAGACCGTAGAGCCGTATTGGTTGCCTGGGGATGTTTTTGACACAAGTCAAATGAAATGATTTCTATTATGTGTGTTGGTGAAGAGACTTAATCATCTGGTTGCTGCGCTGCAGTCATTTGGTTTCTCTCCATCAGGAGCAGTGCTCCGGGAGTCACTTGGGTGCTAAAGCTTTGCTTGTGCTTTTCAAATACACGCCAGGGAGCCTTGAACTGCGTGGACCCCCCCTCCGACCCGAGTCGACTTTTGCGTTTTCAAGAGAGCCACGCTGAACAATAATGCTGATTTTTGAGCTTTGTTGTGCGCTCCCGTTGATTTACACATGTAATTGTTCAGCTCTCGTCGCACACTGCCACTGATGATCGTCCCTAACTGCAGGGTAGACTTTTACAGCAGACTATAACATGGCCCTCCAGCTGAAAGACAGTCTTGGTGTCTTGGCATCTTGTTTTTGATGAAATTTCAGTTCATATGCACCAAAATGAGCCAAACTAAAATCAACTGCAAAGGGGCGCTATACTGTTGTTTCACAGGCCTTACACAATTACTGGCATGCAAGACTTTAAAATTCTCACTCCAAGGGTGCTTGGGTGGCGTGGTGGTCTATTCCGTTGCACTACCAACACGGGGATCACCAGTTCGAATCCCCGTGTTACCTCCGGCTTGGTCAGCCCTCCCCGGATTGGCGGGGGTGGAGCAGCGGCTCCATGGCTCGGAAGAGTGGCTTAATTGGTCAAGTACAGTTGGGAGAAGAAAGGGGGGGGGATTCTCAATTCAAAATGATATAGCCTCAATTAATACATTACATGGGTAACATTATGTCCTTACTCCACATGGCCTGCTTTGTGGAAGGAACTTTAAAAGTGTCAAAGGGCATGCATATCCATGAATTATTCAGTCACAGGTGCAGGACTGAAACATGCACACTGTTATTTGCACCCATTAGTTACATTACTCATTTCACCATTGTAACATTTGGAGCTGCATACTCTACATCAGATGATGGATATGTCTGACGAAGAGTACGTAGCTCAAAACATTACTTTGCGGCCTGAGTACTTTCTTTTTCGTGGTTTTTCTCTGCCAGGTGGAACGTGGTGGGTTTCCAGGGCTCTCTAATGAGCTACTTCACTGAGCCTATCTACTTCTCCAGCATCATCCTGGGCAGCCTCTACCACTCCGACCACCTCTCCCGGGCCATGTACCAGAGGATTACAGAGATTGAGGACTTGCCGCAGTCATTCACCTTGAACCGACCACTTCTCAGCGGTGAGAGTCAGAGTGCACCTGCAGTAGACTTCTCCAGCCCAGTGATTTCCAGTGATTTGTACGGTCATTTCCGGCCAGACATTACCTGCAGAGTGGGGATTCTTTGACATTATTGGTCACAAATTTTCTGTATGTGTGATATACTTACCGGCTGAGGCAAAACTGACTCAGGGTTGGCAAGTTGAATCCTTTCTGCAATAACCATTGACATGAATGAATTGTACTCTTTCTTGTCGCTCATAATCGATGCAAACTAATTTTACATTTTGCCATTTCCTGCAGGAATAAGCAACGCAGAGGCTCGCCAGCCAGGGAAAGCGCCAAACTTCAGCGTGAATTGGACATTGGGAGACCAAGGACTCGAGGTGATCAACGCCACCACGGGAAAAGATGATCTGGGACGGCCCTCCAGACTCTGCAAACATGCTCTCTATAGCCGCTGGATTCGCCTACACAGCAAGGTACATGTAAATCAGACGGAAAACTCTGGCTGCATGTCCACTGGAGATGAAAAAAAGCATTATTTATATATTGTTATTATTTTCTGTGGAAAAGTCTTTTAGCTCTCTCATTGCTTTTTAGTCTCGAACCTTTTTAGCACTGCACACTGAAAGCGCTCTGGCTCTATCCAAAGTGCAGAACTCATCAATGTCAGTTGTAGTTCAACCAACCAATAGGGATGAAGGTGGGGTGGGACCAGAGAGGAAACAAAAGCTGAAGCCTTACAAAAGGAGGACAATAAATAGTACCTACAAATTATCAAAATATAAATGATAATAAATGGAGAAAGCATAGCGGAATAATAATTTTGTTGTGAAACGTCGCATTGTATAAATACTTTACTGTCCTACTAGAGGAGAGTTGTTTTCACCCTTTGTACAGAGCCTCACATACAGTAAATACTTGTACACATATACATACCACACAACATACATACAATAGGGAGACAACAATACATTAACACAAGAGTTTAGATGTTCAGTGAGCTTAAATCAATGAACTTCAATGGTGGAAAGAACAAAGTTCCTTTTAAAGCGGCCCGTCTCCAGGTGAGGGAAGTATACCTGAGACCAGATGGAAGCAGGTGAAGAATGTGTTAAGTGGGGTGAGTGGGATCCTGAGTTATGGTTGGTGCTCTGCGTATCATGGCTTTGCTATTGAGGTCTGATAGGTTGGGGTTGGGAAGGCCAAGCAGCAGCTTACAGCATCGTCTCCAAGCGCTCTAGTGTTGTTTCCCGAAAGTAAAGATCTCCGGTAGAGACGCCATAGCACTTTAATGAGGTTCAGAACAACGATAGCGGGGGGCATCCGGGTAACGTAGCGGTCTATTCTGTTGCCTACCAACACAGGGATCACTGGTTTGAATCCCCGTGTTACCTCCGGCTTAGTTGGGCGTCCCTACAGATACTATTGGCCATGTCTGTGGGTGGGAAGCCGGATGTGGGTATGTGTCCTGGTCACTGCACTAGCGCCTCTTCTGGTCGATCAGGGTGCCTGTTTGGGGGGGGGGGACTGGGGGGGAATAGAGTGATGATCCTCCTACATGCTATGCCCCCCTGGTGAAACTCCTCACTGTCAGGTGAAAAAGAAACGGCTGGCGACTCCACATGTCTCAGAGGAGGCATGTGGTAGTCTGCAGCCCTCCCCGGATCGGCAGATGGGGTGGCGCAGCGACCGGGGCCGCTCAGAAGAGTGGGGTAATTCGACGGGTGCAACTGGGGAGAAAAAGGGGGGAAATCCCCCCCCCCCCAAAAAATGATAGCGGAGCCAAGATCTCGTGCCCCCTCACTGCTGCTCAGAATCATGTTTGTACATCATGATGGAGTCGAAACTTGCACGCCGTTGTCATTGTGCTTTGTCGGATGGTAAAATGCGTCCTTAACTGTCTCTTTCTCTTCTGCCCACCTTAGCTTTGCTCAACTCTGAGGATCCAAACAGCCAAACCCAACTCATACCATGAGGCCAAGCAGGCAGCGGTAGAGTACCACTCAGCCAAGCAGGCGCTGATAAAGGCTTTCCACAAGGCCGGACTGGGAGCCTGGGTGAAGAAACCAATAGAGCAGGATCAGTTTGCCCCCACAAACTGAGTCACTTCCTTTTTTCTTTTCTTTTTTTTTGCGGGGGGGGCCGTATTTTAAATACTCCAGTATCAAACTGCTGGCTTCACCCTCCAGAACTGGATTAACACCTTGGAACGACTCAAATCTCCAGTAATTACAGTTGTGGAAATTTTTTTTCCTGATACTAGATTGTCTCGGAGATGGTCTCTGAGTCTGGGAATGTGTGTTACTGGGAAGAGAGGCACCAAATGCAAACTATACAGAATTCATGTTCCATGAATTTTGCATTCCACCTTGATTTTTACAGCCTCGTGCCACCTCTTTGCCAGCACCCATACTGTATAAAATGTCGCTTCAAACCAATTTTGATTTTAATTATTCTGTCAAATATGCAACTTTATAAGAAGGAAAAAACTGTAAATGTAAAAATAATCAGCGGGATGGAGAACGACGGTATTTTACATGTATGTAAGTTGGGTCATTTATTAATTTCACGAAATTCATGGGAAGCCAACAGTGCATACAAATTTTAATCTCATGTTGCATTGGATTATTTTCCTGTGTTGGATATATGTTGTAATAATTTGAGAATGTCCTCACGCAACTTTTAAGACGCAGAACTTTATTTTCACTGAAACTTTCACAGCGTGTTTGACGTAACAAAGGACACGGGCTTTTATCTTAGGTAAGGAGGAAGTCGAAAATATGTCATGTTTTCTAATTAAGAAAGCCCCCTAAAATCTACCCTGCCCCTTGTATGGTGAACTACTCTCACAGCACGCTAAAGAACGTGCTGCAATTGCAACGAGGTGTCTTATTTGCACACTGCAATGGCGAAAAATGGCTGAAAATGTGCAGCCGAGTTGTTAAAAGATAGTCATCCGTGGCTCCGTGGCTCTTTACCGTGCCAGCATAGCGATTACCCCTCCTGATGTCGCGCATAATAAGTACCCTTGAATCCCATTTTATGTATTTAAAACACGTTTTTCCCATATTTCCATGCATTTGAAACCGATGGTCGGTTTCGGTCGTTATGCCACTGTGTTGTTTATAAGGGTGGAGTCAGTTGAGACTGAAGAGGTCACTTAGATGAGTGATGAGATGTTTCCCTCCTCAGTAAACGTCGTGTCCAGAGGAGCTGATCCAACCTTCTGTGACGTTTTCCCATAGTTCACCTTGTTGCACTAGTAAAAGAAAGCCCCTATGCAATGAAACGAAGTCGACATTTCACGGTGTGTTGATGTTTCCTGTAGCTGGCGTCCGTTTGCAGTCGTCTGCAGTAGAGCCAAATGGCATCTGTGAGGCTGTTGAGCCGTGCCCGCACAACAGTACGCAGAATTCAGCCACAAACGGTGTTGATTGTTGTTGCAACCCATTTCTGTCTGTCACCATCTGCAACTACAACTCCTGGCATTGCTCGTTTCATTCTTCCCACCCATTAAAATCTCACCAAAGATGATGTCAACTCGCTGTCAAGCCATGTCTTTGTCTCCGAAGCATTTTGTTAACCTTGCAAGATTTTTCGCCCCATTCATTTTGGTGTGGTTACCATGTCGCACACATCACTACGAAGTAGTTTCTCTTTTTTTTAAATTAATTATCTGATTTAATTTCATGTTTCCCAAATGTTCTGGTGTAAGTGTTTGCTGATGTTTGTGATGCTGATGTTGGTTTGTGTATACATATAAGCACTGATGTTTGTAGATGTACATTTTAAATTCTCCTCTTTGGTGCCCTGTGTGTTGCTACATCTTTTATGAAAAACCCAACCTTTTTATACTCCTTTTTTTTTAAATTGTTATTTAACCTTAAGACCTCCGACTTCAGATTTGATCACACGTCGTGATCGTCACACTGTATTCGCACCCATTTCCTTTTCTCGTGCGCTGAAACGTTTTGAATGTCCTCTCTTCTGTCCGTCCTTAGTCGGTTCACCACAGCGTTTCTTAATTTGTGAGGATGTGCGAGTCTGTCCCGATCTTAACATACTTTGTTGTAGGTTGGCAACCCCGGGTTTTTATTATTTTTTTGGGGGGGGGGGGGTCAGCCTCTTATATTTTAACAAGATGGACCACTGGCGCTTTTTGAAAGGGGACCAATGATTGCCCCCCCACTGAACTTGGAAGTAAACTGGACATGAGTGAATGGGAAAGATGATGTCCTGTCAGTCTTCTCTGTCCGTGCGCTGGTGGTCGGTGTCCCTTCTGCAAGCCTGTATGAGTTCATGCACTTTTTGTTATCGACGTGCCCCATGCAGTATATTATGAATGTGGGGCCTAATGCATGAGCTTTCCCTGTGAAGCATGAAAAAATAAAAAGCATCAAATAAAATGAACATACAACAAACATGTAGAATATGAATGGCGTGGAATCTCTGACTTCGATTTAATAAAATGCTGATATAGCCATTTTGGTATGGTTGTCTTTTGTTTATGGATGGATGAGGTAATGGATGGATGTCTTTTATTTATTTATTTGCCCCGCCCCCTTTTCTCCCTAATTGTATCCGGCCAATTACCCCACTCTTTCGAGCCGTCCCGGTCGCCGCTCCACCCCCTCTGCCGATCCGGGGAGGGCTGCAGACTACCACATGCCTCCTCCGATACATGTGGAGTCACCAGCCGCTTCTTTTCACCCGACTGAGGAGTTTCGCCAGGGGGACGTAGTGCGTGGGAGGATCACGCTATTCTCATAGTGACCAGAGCGGGCGCTAGTGCACCTACCGGGACACATACCCACATCCGGCTTTCCACCCGCAGTCACGGCCTATTGTGTCTGTAGGGGCGCCCGACCAAGCCGGAGGTAACGCGGGGGATTCGAACCGGCGATCCACGTGTTGCTAGGCAACGGAACAGACCCGCCTCGCCACCGGGACGTCCGGTATGGCTGTCTTTGCCGGGCTGTTCGCGCTGACGTTTTGAAATGAGTATTCACGACCGGATCTGGAGGAGCTGTATTGAACCTGGGACGGCGCGTGCCGTCGACATGTTAAACGTCCCCCCCCCCCCCCCCCAGTAGCGAGGGGATAGCGAGGAGGTTTGCGACGCTTTCGTTGTAATAATGGCAGCAGGCTGCTTTTTATTTGCAGCTATCTGAAGCTTTCCTGGCCGCCGTCTCTACATGGGGTGTTAGGGGCCCATTACTTTGTGCCGTATCAGCCACCGGCACCTGTGCAACAGGAGCGGTCGAGATAATCTGGCTGTGGATTACCTGTCCTCGCTACATCCCCAGCAAAAAGCCAAACCCCTGCAAAAAAAGACACCTTTCACTAATATTTCTTTCCACATCAGTTGCTAGCCCTGTTCCCCCAAGCTAAAACCTTGGGGGAGCCTAAAACCACATGCAGCTTCTTTTGTGTGTGTGTGTGTGTGTGTGTGTGTGTGTGTGTGTGTGTGTGTGTGTGTGTGTGTGTGTGTGTGTGTGTGTGTGTGTGTGTGTGAATTCAGGGTCTTTGGGTTTTAGCAGACGGGTTTAAACTCACGAAAATAGTCAGAAGTCAAGTGGCTCCAAGGTGAAGTGGGATTACTGAAAAGACGTCTCTTTTTACTCTCCCCCCGCTTTTCCGGATTTATCTGCAAATTATGTTTCTTGGGTAAGTCTCTGAAAGGTGAAACTTCAAATGGACCTTGTCCTCCACAAAACCCAGGCAGTCCTTCACAGGCATCTCGATATAGTTTCTATCCCGGCCTTGGTATGCAAACGTGCCGTGCATCATAACCACACCTATGTCGTGTGCTCGGCTGTGGTGGGCGCCACAGTTCACTATTTCTTCCTACTTCTCGTGCAAGATTCTGCATATATTTGGTATATTTAACTGCTTATTTACCCCCCTTCAGCTGTGTCCTTGCACATTTTTGCGAGCACAGATAGCAAATTAGGGAAATTTCTCGTTTTTACCACTCAAGTCGTCGTGAGAGTATCAAAGCAAATGTATAAGTAAGCATGTGGACACAATTTCTACCACGACTCACTGGGTAAAGAAGATCACATCTCAGTTTTGTTCTTAGGCAGTATGGTGGCACACTGGTTAGCGCGGTCGCCTCACAGCAAGATGGTCCTGAGTTCGAGCCCCGGGGTAGTCCAACCTTAGGCGTCGTCTCGGGTCATCCTCTGTGTGGAGTTTGCATGTTCTCCCCGGTTTCCTCCCACAGTCCAAAGACATGTAGGTCAGGTGACTCGGCCATACTGAATTGTCTCTAGGTGTGAATGTGTGTGTATCGGCCCTGTGGTGGCCTGGCGGCCTGTCCAGGGTGTCTCCCCACCTGCTGCCCAGTGACTGCTGGGATAGGCCCCAGCATCCCCGTGACCCTGAGAGCAGGATAAGCGGTTTGGATAAAGGAATGGAGTTTTGTTCTTCATGGCACTGAATGCAAAAATAAATAAATAATGAATACACACCGGCCATTAAGTTAGTGTTGATGTGTTTGGTGTGTGTGTTAGCATCAACTCGTGTCATGTGAGAGGATGGCTGTATAATAAAAGCTGACAGAGAGAGGACAGGTTTTGTCATGGCCCTTGCTGTGATGGGGAAAAAAAGGTGAGTTTTATTGTCCCTTACTTGTGACTGCTTAGTTCTGAAATCACTTGCATGCTCATTCTGGATGCAGTTGGTATATGTGTTGCTTTTAAAAGCAGCAACTTCTTCCTGCCTGGAAATATCTCAAAACAAATTGCAGACCAATTCACATTACACTTGCATTAAGAAGACGGGGTTTTAGGATGTTTCAAGCAGAATGTCTTGGCTTGCACAGCCTGTTTTATGTTCAGGAGCATAGCAACTCTGAAAGGTTCATATTCTACCCATCATGTTAAATCTCTCCTCTGGGTAATATGGTCCTTCATGTAAATTAAAGATGCTTTGACTCAACTGGCAGTGCATTTCTTCCTGGCATACGGTTGAATAGGATTTAAACCTGGGAAGAGGTTATTATGCATCGCTTCTGCTTGCCTAACCCCAGGTGTTTCTTTTCTTGGCCTTTGCAGCCGGGTTGTAAAAATTGCAGCCTGAAAGAAAGGAAGATTGGCTATTCATGAAAAAGACTTCACGTCTTTGATGGCGTTTCAAATTTTATAAGCTGCAACTTTAGAGTATTTATCAACACATCCCACATTGCAGCAAATGACTTTGGTGTGTCTCAGTAAGGGAAATGGAACAGATAAGTGTACTGATCAGTGTTTTCTTCTTGAGAGCTTAGTCCATCAGTTTCAAAAGGGAGAATAGCCTGAATCCACTGAGGACAAAGATTGCTCCTTTGTCTCCTGTTTGCTTCCATCAGGCGTCCTGGCGGGTTTCCTGAGGTTGTTCATCCATTAGGACGTCCCTTCATTTGCCACGGCTCGTTTCCCCAGCAATCAAACCCCATTACCCACCTAATGGGCCACTGTGTAGACTCAATGTACATACAGTACGATGATAGTCTGCGGCTGGAAAAAAAACCAAAAACCATTGTTTCAATTAGTGTTTATTTGCTTTTCGTCTCCGAAACAGACATTTTCCAAACACAAGCACAACAAGCTTCAACGTCTGAGAATATTATAATGTGCACATCTGGTGGAGGAGACGTGAGACGTTGTCAAATTTGCTTCCCTGAATTTGAATGAGAATGTTTTTATGTCATAGAATTAGTGGAACTGAATGAGAGCTGCATTGTTTTTGACAAAGTTGGGCAGCAACAAGTGGCGAGCAATACTTTTACAAAAAATCTGCACAAACTTCACCGTCTCTACACAATGTCAACTAATAAACATCCATTTCCTTACAGCAAAGATGGTCACAGTTGGCAGACAAAATATTTTGCATCAGAAGCATTTTGTGCAGCGTTAAATGACGAGGAGCAGATGCGGAAGTTAAAGGCGGCGACAATTAAAGGCCTTGATGTCATTGTGTGTGTGTGAGAGAGAGAGAGAGAGAGAGAGAGAGAGAGAGAGAGAGAGAGAGAGAGAGAGAGAGAGAGAGAGAGAGAGCAAGAGCGAGAGGTCCTGGTAAAGTTTAAGCGTTTGTGATTGCCTGCATTTTGGTCTGTTGCTCTCTCATACACTGTCACGTGACTAATGACAGACTAATGACGTTCCTTGGCTGAAATCAATCAAAAGTCTGCTTCGCTCATTTATTAAACATACATTGCGGAGGTTTTGTCTCCCCCTTCTGGCAGCGAGAGTAATTACTTATCATCTTTCAGCGTTCTCCAGCGAGGCAAAGCTACATCAATGGTTATCCGTGTTTGTGCTCGCCGTCAATCGCTTCCTATTTTATGCTTTAATCCTTCCTCCGAACGCGGATGTTCTTCTTCTCTTATTTTTTTTCCTTTGGCGCATCAGAAACTGTTGTTGGACACTTCTCAAGTTTTTCCGCCATAGTTTCCAATACCGGAAACGTTCTGGCGGAAAGCCCTGAAGGGTAGCCAATCAGAGGCATGTGAACGCCTTCGTCACACGGAGGCCTTCCGCCCCTGGCAAAGCAGTCATTGGTGGACCGCGACCGGTGGACGATGACCGGCTACATGGCTCCTGCGACGGTTCGGGAAAAGTCAAGTCTTTGCTGAAAATGAGCTCGTGTTGATGGGTTATAACTGGCTCTGTCTCTGAAACGGCGGCGACCACCACTTCTTTTAGCTGAAGTTTCGCTAGCGGACGTTAGCCAGGAAAGTCGTTTAACATACCGAGAGGAAGGAAGCAAGGAAAGGGGCCAAGTAAGTCTGCTGCACACCACCGTTTAGGCGAAGCCGACACCTTTTTTTCTGGACTTACACCGAGAACGGTAATCTCTCCCATAAACCCTCCAAGAAGCCGAGCACGTATTTTGTTAAAAAGATATGTGGCTAGTTGGCGTAGCTAGCGGTCAACACCCACGGTCTGCCTGGATAGCTTTGCGGCTAGCACGCTAGCTAGCAGTTTTCGTAGACGTTGCGTTGTGTAAGTCGGGTGCGACGCTAGTTAGCTAACAGTTTCAATTCTCTTGGCGCCTCTGTGTCTGGGTCATTATATAAACACTACACTCAGTTTCTTTCTCCTTGAGCCGTTTGTACAACGAGGTGGCGTAAAATCAACATGGCCTCAGACGTGATTGAAAGTGAAGTGGTGCTGAAGGGTCTAAGTGACACAAGTCTGAACAATAATAGCCCAAATCTTGACAAACCCAGAAGGACTCCCGGGGATCTGGGGAATAGAGAGACGTCAAGTCCCTTATCCTCCGGAGTGTCGGGAGAGGGTGATGGGGAAGAATTGGACGAAATACAATATAGCGCCGTTTCAACGGTGGAAAATGGCAAAGAGGCACATGAGAGTCACACTAAAAAAGGAGGTTCGCCACAGGAAAGGACGACCCCAGAAAATGGACATAAACAACCACAGGCAAGGACCTCTTCTCCAGTGGGTTTTCCCCAGTCTCACCCAACCTCTGGACCCAATGGAAGGCCCCTGCCTGAGGAAGAGGAGTTTGATGAAGAGCTTTTTGTTGGACCTTCTTGTGAAAGAGAACCAGGCTATACAGTCAACCATGGAAAGAAAGCCAAAAAGAAGCTTTTAGCCCCAGACATCAGCCTGAACCTTGACTGCAGTGAGGGCTCACTTCTCTCTGATGAGCTGGACAAAAGCACAGAGCTGGACCTAGATGACATAGACACACCATCAGACAACAGGAGTGAGTTTGAATGGAAAGGCTATGTAGTCAACCATGGAAAGAAAGCCAAAAAGAAGCTTGCAGCTCCAGACATCAAGCTGAACCTTGACTGCAGTGAGGGCTCACTTCTCTCTGATGAGCTGGACGAAAGCACAGAGCTGGACCTAGATGACATAGACGCACCCTCAGATAACAGCATCGAGTTTGAATGGGAAGATGATTTACCCAAGCCAAAAACCACAGCGCTACTGCAGAAGGGTGTTGAGTCTGTCCAGGAGTACTCTGCCTTGGAGGAAAAGGAGGAGGGACGGCGCTGGAGGGTATTTCGTATCGGTGATCAAGAGCACAGAGTAGACATGAAGGCTATAGAGCCCTACAAGAGGGTTATCAGTCATGGAGGTTATTATGGAGATGGGTTAAATGCTATAATCGTATTTGCTGTGTGTTTTATGCCTGAGAGCAATCAACCAAATTACAGTTACATAATGGACAATCTCTTCAAGTATGTCACTGGCACTCTGGAGCTTTTGGTTGCTGAAAACTATATGATAGTGTATTTGAACGGTGCTACATCAAGAAAAAAGATGCCAACTGTCGGCTGGCTAAGGAAGTGTTATCAACAGATTGACAGAAGGTTACGGAAGAACTTGAAGTCACTGATAATTGTCTATCCCTCTTGGTTTATTCGCACCCTTTTGGCACTCACAAAACCCTTCATAAGCTCCAAATTTAGCCAGAAAATCAAATACGTGTATAGCCTGACAGACCTGGCAGAGTTGGTTCCTATGGCGTATGTGTCTATACCAGATTGTATTAAACAAATTGATCAGGGCATGCATGGCAAGGTGGAGATTGCAGCCGCCGCTGTTCCAGAGTCAATCTGCCAGCACTCTGGGGCGAACAGGAGGAAGATTTTGTAGAACCACAGCCACTCATAAACCTGTGTTATGTAATGAACCGAAATTGAAAAGTTCATATTTTCTAACATCACTTATCACTTTAATTGTCATCGATTGTATACTGTCCCTTTATACTGAAAATAAATAAATAGAAGCATTAAAAACAAAAAATAAAATAAAAAGCAATCATTGGTGGTTGACATAATACGCATCACTACTCATCACTTAAGTCACCCCAGACAGCAGATTTAAAACTCTGGTAAACTGTGAAATACAGAGATTTACCTGGCGGTTATACGCGTAATCAGCATTATGTGAACTCGTTTGGTAAGGGCTTGAACGTCACAGACATTTATTTCTATGTAAAGGTCCTGCACTCTAGCTTTAACAAGTGGATAGGGACGCCACCTTGTCTTAGTGATGTTGCATTGCATGGGAAAGGGGTCATGGAATCGCTGAGCCCGACTGAAGAGTTTAAATGTCTCTAGGTAACATCAGAGCGTAGGTTCACAGAGTCTAAAGATATGTTGGTAAAGACTGTTACACCAAATGTGTCAGCAGGGTGCAAATGAAAACGGAGAGAGGCAGTTCAACAGGATATTGTAGGGCAAGTGTAACATGGGAGAGGTGACAGGGTTGGGCAAAGGGAAACCATTATGGAGCAAGTCGCACATGGACATACACAACCAAGCGTGAAGGTGGCCAGCAGCAGCGACAATGGAGAGTTAAGGCGTGTGGGAGTGAATTTATCATCTGACTGGGGAAAAAAATTATACTGGCATTGGTTTTGTCAAACGAAAACAAATTAGGAGAGATACGTTTTGGAAGGTTTCAGAAGACGATTGGTGATCAGCATATCACCGTAATTGTTGAAACAGATCAACAGGAAATTGGCCAACATTTGTCTGATAGTGGTGGCATGTCGGGTGCAGCGCTGCACTGGCCTGTATTTTCTTTGCTGATGGATGTTGTGTTGACTAAGACAGTGACAAGAAATAATAGAAATGTGTCACAGAGTTGGTCGGCACACGTTTTTATTTATTTTTTTACATTTGGACCAGCTCTGCTTGTTATTCTTCATTTTCCCCTGCAGACTGCTGGCTGTGAGAGCAGTGATGGATGTGGGAGGAATGGAGCGCGTGCAGACCCTCTGTGTCTCTGACGAGGCAGAGGGGACCTGCTGTTGTAGAGATGAAACAATCTTGAAAAATTAAACCTGGCAAAAAAGATGTTTAGCCTCATTAATACCGAGAGATGCCTCATTGACATAGGCATTAGCAGACCCTTATCGGCTAATACGCTTCATGACCCTCCGAAGTCCCTCAGCCCCTGTTGCTGTGAGTGATTTATTAGCTTTTTTTTGTTCTTCTTCAAAATTCACTCTTATTATTTTAATTGTGCTTTGTCACTACTTTGCAATGCTTGTTTATTTCTCATCATTCTGCCTTTCATGTCCCCATGTTATCCATGGATTATGGCATAATACTGTTTCCAGAAATGATGGACTGGTCCCATCCTCCAGCAATAACCTCTCTAAGTCTCATGAGTCCCTCTCGGATGTGAACTCTCATAGATGTGAGACTGTCCTCCACCAGACTATGGGGACAAGGGGTGGGGGGAAAGTCTGTGGTCTCGGTTCTCATTCCACGATTTCTACCACGTCACCCCTCTCCATCACTACGTCCACTAGCTGCCCTTCACTGCTCACATCCGATTCGACAACCACAGTGGCTTCTTGCACGGCTGCGGTGGATCCATACCCCGGTTTGTATTTGGCCACCGCTGGAGTCACGCTATATCTGCTGCCATTGGCTAAAGTACGTCACATTAACTTTCCCCTCATCAAATCTCTCATTTCCTCTCCTCCGGTCTAATTAATCTCAAGATGTCTCCAGCTCTTATCTTATTTCGTTTTTTTTATCGCTTACATAATCGTTCTTCGGAGAAATGTTACGAGGGCACCGTGGTTTTGACCTCCACATTAATGGCTGCTTTTAATTAGCGGGTCAGTTTCGGCTTATCGTACTGTTAGTCTATTTGAAAATAATTTGATTGAGCTCATTTCTCCAACACACACACATCTAAATCTGCTTACACCACTTTTTAAAACAATCTGTCTGTGATGGTAATGACATGTCGATGATATGTTGGGGATAAAGATTAGTATTTTAAGGAACTAATCTATGCTAAGCAATAACAATACAGTGTGAGGTT
Organism: Lampris incognitus; assembly: GCF_029633865.1. Lineage (NCBI taxonomy): Eukaryota > Metazoa > Chordata > Actinopteri > Lampriformes > Lampridae > Lampris > Lampris incognitus. Next base: position 14,129,366 of record NC_079231.1, read on the forward strand.
CTAAACACATCACCTTGTTCAGAAGGACAATCTAAATACGAAGAAACCAGTGGTTTTTCGTAGTACCATCCAACAAGCACAGCTGGCTAGGCACCATCAGCAAGAGGAGAGATCACCTCACATAAATCTTACAGCCCAGGTCAATGGGGCCCACCGCTTCGTTCAAGGCCTAAATTACCATTTTAATTTTCTGCTCAGTAGAGCTGATGTATGCAGGGACACAGTGAGTAGCCAGGCTCTTCAGCCTGTTCTGTCCCAGTGCTATTATTAAATGACGATAACCTTTCCTTTCTGGATCCAGGAGCACCAGACTCTCTTGCAAGGATGCGTGCAAAAGTGCCCACGACACCGAAGTCGGAAGTCTCCACCGTGCAGAGAGACGTCCGAAGAGCTGCAGTGTGAGTTTTGAAGTCCCATTTTAAAATGCCGCTGCTAATTGATGATGTTGTGTTACTGCACAAAACATGGTTTCAGTTTTAGCGGCATTTCAAAATTAGGTATCCGTAAACATCGGACAACTGCTGGAATATTATTTGAACGTCACGTAAGATTACTTTGGTTTCCAAATCTGGGGGCAGTTTAGAATATGATCCTTTGCATTTTGTGCCTGCATATTATCCGATGAGAGGGAACAATTACAGCAGAAAAACAATGTATCATCTCCTGTTGGAAGACTATACTCCTGCAAAATATTAATCTTTAGAAAAGTTATACAGAGAATATTAATGCAAAATTCAGTGGGCATGGGGGCTGGCCCATTTGATTTAGGTGTAGCAGTGAGCATTGGAAAAAAACCATTGACTAGTCAATGCTTGCTCATTGGCACAAAATCAAACAGACCGTTAATGTTCTTATCTGCAGCTGTGTTTATCCTGCTATGCTAACATCACTTGGAACCAAGATCAGCCCAACATTTAGACGGGTTTTCACCTTTAGATGGTAACAAACTCAATAAAGTGAGTTTGACTCTGAGCAGACATATGCAGTAAGGACTATGTTCTGCACAGCGGATAAAAAGCAGTTCTAGTTCAAGTTATTTTTGGAAAATGCACAAAATCTGGTAATGCACATGCACACACACACACACACACACACACACACACACACACACACACACACACACACACACACACACACACACACATATATATATATATATATATATATATATATAAATAAATCCTCTGAAACAGGGACATAAAATGCTGGTGAATCGTGTCTGCCATCATGTGGTTAGCAGTGTTCAGTGCAGCATTCATGCATTAATATTTTGGGCTACATTGTCTGTTTGGGACAGGATAGTATAGGTGGAAGTCAAAATAGTGATCACCTGAACTCAGAATTAACGCTGTGTCTAACACAATCACTTGAACCCAGCCACTGGGGATGCACAAGTCAGTGCATTCTTAGTGCCGGCCCCAAGCCGGGATAAACGGGGAGGGTTGTGTTAGGAAGGGCATCTGGTGTAAAATCTTTGCTAAATCAAATATGCGGATCATAAATCAGATTTCCATACCGGATCAGTCGAGGCCCGGGTTACCAACGACCGCCACTGGTACTGTTGGCCAGCAGGGTGCCGGTAGAAACCATGCTACTGTTGGGCGAAGGAGAAGGTGAAAAGGAAGGCGTGTCCAGAGGCAGCAGGAGAGGAGGAAGGGTAGGAGTGAATGTTGGCACTATGACTGGTAAAGGAAGAGAGCTCGCTGATGGCCAGGAGCATCGGAGGTGAGTTCAAACTCTTCAACCATTGTGCAGATGGGAGGAGAAATGGGGTAGGGGTAATTCTGAAGGAAGAGTATATCAAGCGTGTGTTGGAGGTTAAGAGAGTGTCGGACAGAGTGATGAGTATGAAGCTGGAAATCGAAGGTGTATTGATGAATGTCCATTCCATCCATCCATTATCCAAGCCGCTTATCCGAATACGGGTAGCGGGATGCTGGGGCCTATCCCAGCAGTCACTGGGCGGCAGGTGGGGAGACACCCTGGACAGGCCGCCAGTCCATGACAGAATGAATGGAATGGATGGATTGATGAATGTTAGCAGTGCCTGTGCCCCGCAAGTTGGGTGTGCGATGGAAGAGAATCTGTTTGCATTTTTTAACAGATTCTTGGGGGGGGGGGGGGCTACTTGAGGAGGTTATGTAGCCCACTGAGGACAACAATTCACAGGTATGTCCTAAATTTAGCAGATCGATGCTGTCGGTGCAGTGAGAGGTGTAAAGCCACACAGACAGGATTTCAAAGTCTGGAGATCCATCCATCCATTATCCAAACCGCTTATCCTGCTCTCAGGGTCGTGGGGATGCTGGAGCCTAACCCAAGCAGTCACTGGGTGGCAGGCGGGGAGGCACCCTGGACAGGCCGCCAGGCCATCACAGGGCATATATAGATATATGTTTTAGTTCCTTCCTTTACAAATATAGTCAGATTTCTGAAGATCATCAATTTTAATACAGCGAACTAAATGAGTAATGCCAACCCTATACAATACCAACTCAAACAATCGTGCACTTCAACATTATCTCTCTCTCTCTGTCCCCCTCTCTTGTGCTACACACACACACACACGCACACACACACACACGTATAAAGCCAGTGACATCACTGGTGGACAATCTGTGAATCACCGTCTTGATATACTATTTGATGGCATTTTCAACAGCAGCTCTATGTAGGCTGTTATTGGTGTTTTCCTATACAATGTCATCATATTTCGCTGTAGCCCCCAAGCTAGTGGCAAACCAGGAGGTAGAATGGTAGTGTGCGGAAGTGCATGTGCCTCCTCCCTTCCCTGTGGACTCCTTCAATAGACCTTACACAGCATCTCCTCAGCCGACTTGCCCCAACAAACAGGGGTGAGAAAAGTTCTTACTAGTACTGGGTGAGCTTCAGCAGTTTGTTGTTATTGCTGATGGGGTAGTGCTCCTCCAGGTGGACCAGCTTCTCCAGGGCTTCATAGATGCAGATGAAGGTGGTGAAGATGAGCGAACTGGCGTCTGAGGCCACCAGAAGCAGACACAGGAAGGCCGTCCACAGGCCAGTAAAGGCTCTGGTGTAACTGAATGTGTTCTGGCACAGCTAGGGTCCCTGGGAACCAGACGACTGTGCGAGCTCATGGTTTTCATTTGCTCTGGTGTAGTTAGCATTTGTGAATTCATCTGGTTCCCAGGCTATAGCATCCCTGTAACCATCACACACTATGCCAGATGCACAACCTAAGAGACAACACTGAAACTAGAGAAATGCATAAGTACTGCATCGTCAGTTTAAAATAAAAGATCATTTATATGTATTTTAGTTTGATTTCATATTACATTATCCTATTCTACACTGTAATGCCCCAATAATAGAGCAGGAAGGGTGTCTGCAGAACCGTAGTGCTGTGTGAAGGCCTTGTGCCTGGCCTGCAATCCTGCCTGGCCGCCTGGCCATCCCAACACACACACACACATTCATACCCAGGGTCAATTTTAGTACAGCCAATTCACCTGACCTACATGTCTTTGGACTGTGGGAGGAAACCGGAGCCCACGGAGGAAACCCACACAGACAAGGGGAGAACATGCAAACTCCACACAGAAGATGACCCACCAAGGTTGGACTACCCCAGGACTCGAACCCAGGACCTTCTTGCTGTGAGGCGACCGTGTAACCACTGCACCACCGTGCTGCCAAAATGAAATACCTGTGTGTCAACTGCATTTTGCGTAGTCAAGGTCACATGAAAAAAATCTAACAAATTATTCAGGTTTTTCATTTTTGATAAGCCACTGCTAGGACGCTGGATAAATTTGTCAAGACTTAAAGAGATGTGGTGACTAGCTCTATGCACGTGACTATGACCGTAGGCAACGTGTAATGACCAGTCTGAAAAACCATCCAAAGTCTGAACGAAATAGACCTCATCGTCTCGTCTCATCTCATCTCATCTCATCATCACCCGGGGTCAGGTCGCGGTGGCAGCAAGCCAAGTAAAAATAAATAAAGTGAAATAGGCCTGAAATTGTCTGTGAATGTTCTCATTCATCCTGTTCTCATTCATCATTCAGACTTGAAATTGTGACATACTGTCATACTTCAACATGCCAAAATAAAGTGACAGCTGAGCTGACTTGATGATGTAAAGCCAGTAGTTTGAGTTGATTTTTTTCCTTTGAAAGGTTATAACAAAAGTCATAGCTGAGACTATGCAAGATGATGCTGTATGATGCTGCTGCTGTGTGTGTGTGTGTGTGTGTGAGAGAGAGAGAATGAGAGATGTAGAGATACTGTAGTTTATACCCCTATCTCCACATTAACACCTCAGTCCTCTAGTGTATTGTGAATTTAACCGCTTTTCCCGAACCCTAACCTTAAATCTACTGCGCATGCGCTAAAATTTGCACGTGTACAGCGCATTTGTAGAACGGATCGGACACAAACATGAATCCAATGAACGCTGACACGGAATGCTGAATATTCAAACGCTTCAGTCCGGGGGAGAATGACCAATCAGAGCCTTGTACGGGCGTTAAAGCCACTTCCTATTGGTGTACATTCACGACGCCATCACGTTGTCGTCTGAAAGACGGAAGAGACGTGCGATAGGCTGAGAGACGCTTGTGATGGGAACTGCTCGGCGGGTATTACGTCTGTGTTTGTGAGGGTGGACACTTGCAGATCTTCAGACTTTATTCGTTATTCTGTGTTCTTCAGTCGGACTAACGTGATAACGTGATGGAGCAGGTAACCTTGCAACCCTTGACAGGAAAATGTCCCTGTGTGTGTGTGTGTGTGTGTGGGGGGGGGGGGGGGTGAGCGAGAGAGAGAGTGACTATAGCCATACCTGGGGGTCGTCTTTCACTTATTGCCATGGTAGTTGGTCCTGCTGGAGTAACTCGATATTTCTAGTGTTTGAGGCGAGTCAGCTCATTCAATTCAAGGACGGCCCCCAGAGATGATCTACCAACATTATAGAAAAATGCCAAGCCAGCTCGTCATATTTTTGACCTAGTGATCTGAATTTTTTATGTAGTAATAGTGAGTTATCTAGCATAGTGCAGAGACTTTCAGGAGTGGCAATGGACAGGAAGAGTTCAAATTCAGTTTTACGCTCAGGAGACCAAAAATACGTTTATCTGTGGACCCACAGACAGTTTCAGGTAGAGTTCAAATCACATTTATTTATTTATTGTTGAGTTCACGCGTTCTAACTGAAAGATGCTCTGGTTTTATTCGAGTGACATTCAAAGTATTTGCGCCATTGTTCTTGCTTGTTTTGCAGCTGGAGCAGACAGAGTGGGATTGTGTGAATAAACTTCTCCAGCACCATGGCTTTAAACCAGTGCACTTTGCTGATCCTGTTGAGAATAAGAACCTTTCAGGTAGGGCTGTGGAATCATTAATGACCTTGCCATGTTATCTGAAGTATGCTCACTTTAAGTTAAGATATCTGACATAAATTGTTAATGGAATTATTAGTCCGCAGTGTACTGTTGATCTCCAAAAACTTCATAATGTCTCAGCTATGTATGGCACCTGTTTCTTGTGTTTGTCTACAGCTCTGACCTGTCTCAGATTCACAAAGAATTTATGTGGACAGCTACTCGGAAAAGGATTGGCAATGTTATTACTGATTACTGATTTTATATCCTGTTTCTCTGTATGACTTAAGATCTGGTTCTGCTGGACAAGAGGGCAGCTGCTGAGATCAGGAGTACGTTCAGGACGATGCTCACAGATTCTGGGAGGAGACAAGCTCTCATTCAGGAGTTCATCCAATCCAACAAACAACTCAAGTAAGTCAGGCAGTCAACGAATGAATTCAAGTAACATTATTTCGTTGTGAGAGCAATATATTTGAGCACACTAGTAATTACTGGAAGGAAAAAAAGGTGTTTCTTAATTGAAGTGATTTACATAAAGAATTTGTAGTTTTTTTTTGGACCCCCCCCTCCTTTTCTCACCAATTATATCTGACCAATTAGCCCACTCTTCCAAGCCATCCTGGACGTGCTCCACCGCCTCTGCCAATCCAGGGAGGGCTGCAGACTACCACATGCCTCCTCTGATACATGTGGAGTCACCAGCCGCTTCTTTTCACCTGAGAATGAGGAGTTTCGCCAGGGGGACGTAGCGTGTGGGAGGATCACGCTATTCCCCCCAGTTCCCCCTCCCCGCTGAACAGGCTCCACGACCGACCAGAGGAGGCGCCAGTGCAGCGACCAGGACACATAACCCACATCCGGCTTTCCACTTGCAGACACGGCCAATTGTGTCTGTAAGGATGCCTGACCAAGCCGGAAGTAACACAGGGATTTGAACCAGCGATCCCCGTCTTGGTAGACAACGGAATAGACCACTACGCTACCCAGACGCCCCTAGAATTTGTAGTCGTGATTGTCCTGAAGCGGCAGGGGAGCAATAATTTAACCGAGTCAGCTGAAACGTCACCTTTTTAATCCAGTCTGTTGTCATAATTTACCCACGGCTCGGTATTTGAATAATTTTATCAGTGCTGTGAAACATATCTGGCAAGCTGTCACTGCTGCCCACCCTATTGAATAATGTAGAGGTGTTGTGGGCTTACTGACCACCTGTCGTCATGTCATCCAATCGTCGGCATGAGTAACACAGCGATACGCTTCCCCCGCCTCATAGCACAGCGTAGCAATAAGGTCTGAAGATGAGGCGGCTCAGCTTATCATGTCTACCATGATGTGGAGCAGACCACCTGTCACTTTTATCTATATCAATATTATAGCAGCATGTTACCCAGCTCTACTCTGTTGCCCTGGCAGAATAATTAATTACAGGAGATAAAACTTCACTTCTGGCAAAAAGTTAGAGCATGTCTGACGGGGACAACTGTGTCAACAGAGTTAGATTATTCATTATTTGCAGGATGAGTGATTGTGTTTCTTTTAGCATAACTGTACATTTCACAGTGCATTGCTGTCCATCTGGAGAGGGTCGTTCCACCATGCAAAATTAACTATTTGAAAAAAGTGGGTCCTAGTCTCTAGCCTAGCCTAGTTTCCTCTCTGTGAATCTGTAGTAGGTTGGGCTGAAATGTTCCTTGATTTGTCCCCAGAGAGGAGGCTCGGGTGCAAATGAGTCGGGCAGCCTGTCAGTCCCAGAGGGCCACAGAGCTCGAGGGGTTGTTGGATGGTGTGAAGAGAAAAGTCCAGGAGCTGGAGGACAAGTACCTCAGCAAGGCAGCCCAGCAGCACGGCAAAGCATACCAACTCCAGCAGGAGAAGGAAGATGCGCAGGTACAGCATGTCAACAGCTGCATCTTTGGGTGAACTCTAATAAAGGGTCACTTTACCTCCTATTTAAAACAAGTTATGATTCAGTTCAATGTAGACTCAATGTTAACACATTATTTAGTATAACTTCTCTTGCGAAATCATTTTTGGCTCGAAACATCTTTAACATTCAGTCTTTTTATGTTTGCAAATGTAATTTTACTCAAGATAGGTGCAGTTTCCAGCACGGGGATCTTCAGTTCGAATCCCCGTGTTACCTCCGGCTTGGTCAGGCATCCCTAGACACAATTGGCCGTGTCTGCAGGTGGGAGGCCGGGTTTGGGAATGTGTCCTGGTCGCTGCGTTAGCGCCTCCTCTGGTTGGCGAGGGCACCTGTTCGGGGGGGGGGGGACTGGAGGGAATAGCGTGATCCTCCCACGCACTATGTCCCCCCCTGGTGAAACTCATCACTGTCAGGTGAAAATAAGCGGCTGGCGAGTCCACATGTATCAGAGGAGGCATGTGGTAGTCTGCAGCCCTCCCCGGATCAGCAGAGGGGGTGGAGCAGCGACCGGGACGGCTTGGAAGAGTGGGGTAATTGGCCAAGTACAATTCGGAGAAAAATAGAAAAAAAAATCCAAAAAGATAGGTGCAGTTTTTATTTTCTACATCAGCAGTACACCATGAATGGTGTAGTCTTAAATGAGCCACCATATTTTGTGGGCTAAGTCTTGACTTGAGCTCACAGGCATCTTTATAGGAACCTTTTTAATGCATTTCTTGTATACTTAACAATTGATTTAATTTTTTCCCTGGTGTTTGTCTTTGCCTGTTTTTTTTTGTCCCCCTAATGACTAGAAGCAATGCCAGGCTCTTGAGCAGAAGCTATCTAAAGAGAGAAAGGCCATGGCCCAGGTTCAAAAAAAGCTCCATTTTGCTGTCAAGGAGAAAGAGAGGCGAATGGCCCAGCAGACTCGAATGTTTCAGCAGATCTACAAACGAACCGCTCGGCAACACTCCCCTGTGGACCAGCAGTGAGACCATGAGTCTGGTTGTTTTTTGGGGGGTGGTTAAATCTAAGATTCACTACTAAGCATTCGTAGTGATGGGAGAGATCTTACTTTTTGACTGTTCTCATATACAGGCTCTCGTATACAATCCTATGGGATGCATTTTTGTCGGGTGCTGTGCTGAACTGTGTCCCCGTCTTTTGCTGTATCTGGTATTGATAGATGCATACAAATTGTGCGTACTGCATTGCTGTAATTGTTTCCTGTAGTATGCTGCCTGGAGAATGCCCCTTGAGGGCTTTTAGGCAATTCTCCTTCAGTCTGTTTCCAATTATATATTATATCTTTTAATTTTTTCATATGTGTAAAAAAAAAAGTAATGGAAAAAAGATGACGTGTTCGTTGGTGCGCTAAGGGAGTTGACGTAGCCTATGCCTTTTGTTGTGTCCACAGGGTGTTAGACGTGATTGACTTCTACGAGACTCAAATTGCTCAGCTGCACGATGAGCTTAAGTAAGTATGAAATTCACATTTATCACGAGGGTCACAATGAGATATCGTAGATGAATCATCAGTGCGGGGTGGTGCAGTAGTTAGCGCGGTCGCCTCACAGCAAGAAGGTCCGGGGTTCGAACCCCGGGGTAGTCCAACCTTGGGGGTCATCCCAGGTCGTCCTTGGTGTGGAGTTTGCATGTTCTCCCCGTGTCTGCGTGGGTTTCGTCCGGGTGCTCCGGTTTCCTCCCACAGTCCAAAGACATGTAGGTCAGGTGAATCAGCAATACTAAATTATCCCTAGGTGTGTGTGTGTGTGTGTGTGTGTGTGTGTGTGTGTGTGTGTGTGTGTCGGCCCTGTGATGGACTGGCGGCATGTCCAGGGTGTCTCCCCGCCTGTCGCCCAATGACTGCTGGGATAGGCTCCAGCATCCCACAACCCGAATTCGGATAATCGGCTTGGGTAATTAATGAATGAATAATTGTGCATATGCTGCTTTACCAGGAAATTGTATACATGATATGGTGACCCCTAACGGGAGCAGTCAATAGTAGTAGTAGTATGAGTTATGACGCCGCCATATTAATCAAAGCTTACCAATGCTAATGTGTTTTAGTTCCTTCCTTTCAATTTTCACTTCACCCTGTTCCCAGATCCCTCAAAGGAGATTCAGAAGTGTGTGATCCCACAAGTTGTAGTAGAGTGTCCAGTGTCATTACCCCAGCCTTCAAAACCATTCTCGAGGTATCTAATATACTCATACAACTTGTGTGCATACCCTTTTCATTTCTTTTCAAGGCATACCATGTTACATTAGGCGTAGTCTCGCATAGCCAGACCCGTCTCCACACTTTGTTGTAGCACTGTGCCAGCGCTGGAGAGAGAGGCGTAATATGGTTACTCAAATTGAAGGTGCAACTCTTACATAGTCTGCCTTTAAGTCTTATCAGGAACAGCTGAAAGAGAGCAAATCTCAGAGGGAAGAGCTCAAGAGTGAAGTTCAGCGCCTGAAACAAGACTTGGAGACAAGGTTGTTGCACATGAGCACATCCTTTTTTTTTTCTTCAGCCTAGCAAACCCATGAATATATTTGTTTTCTGTTATACTGAAGATACACCTCGCTGTTGTCCTTCTCTGCAGGCCCACACTAAAAGAACTGAAGTCCTACAAACACCAGCTACGTTGCATGGAAAGGTTGAATAAACAGAATAACAAGAAGTAAGGGGAGAGCTTGGCTGTTTCTGCACTGACTTTGTGATTACTTCACTGTTAGACCAACGACCAGCAATATGGTCATTTTTTTTCATGACTTAGCATGAAAGAAAATGACTAGCTGATCCATATACAAACTACTGAAGGTTTACTGTATGCACTATTTCAGCTGGCCCAAAGAGGATAACAAAACTCAAGCAAGCCATTCGGAAGTGGAAAATGTTCGTCAACAAGTCATGGAAGCCGATTCATGTGCCCAACATCGCCATGTGAGCATTTTTTTTGGATGCTGCAAAATGCCGTGCCAGATTAATTCACATGCTTTGTCAGAGGTCAACATTCGTGGCATTTTTGACAGCATTTGATATAGCTGACAAGATTTTTCATTTCCCACTTCATTTCGAATTTCAGTTATTGAATGAGGTCCGTGCCATCTTGACTGGTCCCAGGGCTCCGCTGCGGCTGCACCGGCAGAGACCTGCCGGCAGTGATATGGAGGGGTCCGAGTATCGGGCGGTCCTCCCTACACTGAACAGCTGGTCTGAACAACTGAATTCACTGAAGGTGAGGGCCACACCTTGTCCCGTTATCCTGTCCTAGACTAGACATCTTACAGGGCCTAAAGAATTGTCTACATTCCTGCAACAAGTTGACCTTAACTGCTTTTTAGTCCCTCATTTTTAGGGAGATTGCAGATTTGTTTAGCCATATTTTTAGCTGATGAGGTTGCACATCGGTGTATGAAGTTTAGTGTGTATGTTCAGTGAGCAGCTGAAAGTTACACAGTCCATTTAGAGACTGTTGAGGCTTCAACTGATAGTTAATACTGAGTATTACAGTTTTCTGTCAACAATTTCTGTCATGTATATCCAAGCAAAAGTCCTGGGAAATGATTTCTAAAATGAGCAGGAACCCTGTTTTTTGGATATTTTAACCTCTTGGATAATCGGTTTATCCAAGACAGTAGTAAGGCTCAGGGCTTTCAAATCACAACACAAATTTCAGTGAATCTAAGAGCAACTGCAAACTGTAGATGTTAGTTTATAGTTGCTCTTGGATTCTCTGAATTTGTGTTGTGATTTGAAACCCCTGACCCTTTTGAAATGCCAGCAATAGAAAGTATCAGACGACATTTGTTTGCATGTAAATTTCCAAACTTGATGCTTTAAATGCCCTTGCTTGCTATGGCCTCCATGTTGGCCGTGATAATGGATGCAGCGAGCTGATTTTTTTTGTACCCTTTCTTGCTGCTGTGTTTAGGAGCTGCACCATGCCCTGAGTAAGTTGAGCATGAGACTGATGCCGTGGCAGCCGTCCAACAACGACCAGAACCTGCCAGAGTCTGTGAGGGTGGAGGACCTGATGCTGCTGGTAGACACCATGCTGGAAGACACCTCCATCGATGATGAGAGGGTAAAATGTTTTGCTTGAGTCCATGTAGTGCTACTCTCTCTGCATTCACCATCATGAGAAGATAGCACTCAAGACTGTAAAGACACTCAGCTAATGCTTTAAGAGGCCATTAGCTAACTTGCTTTCAAGTCAATTGAAATATTTGAACTTCTTCTGTGAGTAGACCTAAATGTTGCCAGTAGCAGAAGAATCACATTTTTTTTCTAGCTAATGTTCAGCGAAAGTTCAGTTGACTGGATTTAATAATATCAATTGTGAAATAAGTCAATTATGTTAACAATTCCAACATGCTCACCCTTGCTCTGAATACTTTAATTTAAGATCCTCAGAAGTCCCACGAGGTACACCCTGGAGTCCATGGTATCACACTTTCAGAAGCTGTTTGATGTGCATTCTCTCAGCGGGGTCTTCCCACGTATGAATGAGGTCTACACCAGGCTGGGAGAGATGACCAACGCCATGAGGAATCTCAGGGACATCCTTGATCTAGGTGGCTGCCGGGGGGGGGGGGGTTCTTACTATGAAGTAAAACCGGCAACGTCATTGATCATTGTTTTCATGACTATTGTGCATGTCCAATTTTCTACAACTGGGCTCCACTGCACATCCACCGGTAGAGAGGGGGGAAATTGACCTACGTACATTAGGTTTCCCCAGAGAGATCTGCAGCTTCACCCCACATCAGCTGGTGGAGTCGAGTCAATTTGTTATTTGTATAGCCCAATATCACAAATTACAAATTTGCCGGGAGGGGCTTTACAGCAACACAACCATTGCCACCATTTAATCATGAAGACTCCACAAGTTGAAACTAGTGGAGCTGCCATGACAGCCGCAGATTTCTCTAGGTAAACTTAACGTGCACACATCAAGTTCCCCAGATCCATCGTCGGCTGGACGGCTTCCTAGCTACACCCTACCCCCACCCCAACCCCACTCCAAATGTAGATTAATTGCAACGACCGGCCCACCACCCAGCATTGGGAAACTAGTGTTTTAGTCTGCTTTGCCAACCAAGCAATGCAACATAATCAGTGTTGGTTAGTTAATTGATAGTTCTTAGTCAATTTTCACCAGTGTATACACAGAACTATGAATTAAACACTGATTGAATACAAGCTTGGGATGGCACAGAGGAGTAAAACGTTAGGTGTTTGATGCTGAAGTTCATGATTCAAATCCTGGTGTTGCATCTGACTTGGTTTAGTAATACTTGAATTTGTGCACGTTTGTGTTTTTTGTGTCAGATGACAGGGGTTCTCCTGGTGAGGTGGTGAACCAAGTAGCAAGAGTGGTCTCCTCCACTGAAGACTCAGTGGTAATGCAGCTCCGCAAACTGCTGGCAGAGGGCGACATTGACAGGTTCATACGTGGTGATAGCCGCCATTCATCCTTCACAATAACCCTTTTAGAAACAAACACATTCACCTTAGCTCGAGTCCATCAACCTCTGACAAATGATACTTTAAAAAACCAGATTGTTGTGTTCACTGTGTGTGTGTGTTTTTTTTAAGTGTCATTCACAAGCTGAAGGAACACAATGAGTTCTTCCCCGCTTTTCATTCTGTGGTTCTGGAATTGATGGAAACTTTGGGTAAGTACAATGACTAATATGAGCCTGTTTTTTTTGTACACTTCTATAGTGGCCTTTTTTTGGCAGACTATATTCAGACTGTTTTGTCGGTTTTGTTTTCTTTGTCCTTTTTTTTTTTCTTCTTTGTCTTAAGTATTTGGATGTCCTTAAATGATGAAATAAATGATAGCGGACAACAGTGAAAGGGTTAGGATGACGCGACTCATTTCGGCTGTTGTGTTCTTCCAGGAGTCAGTGTCCTGGATGACATTTTGCCTGCTCTGCGGTTACTGAAGCTGAGGACACAGTGACACGCAGATGGGATTGTGTGCTGTGAATTTTGATAAGTCTACCGTCTACCCGCTGACTGAGGTTTTTTTTTTTTAGGACATTTTTCCACCAATAAAAAGTAGCTACTTAACTCAGATTCAATACTTTTCGTTTTGAATCACCAGCCACAAAAAGGTCAAGTTTTATATATACGTATATATATATATATATATGAAAAAAGCTCTTAAGACAAATTTAGTAGAGAATTCAAAAATAACTTGAGAGGTTCATGTTGCAAAGTCATGCTTTAATTGCTGCTGTATTAAAAACCCATCATATTGGATACTGCTTTGCCGTTATCCACCTATTCTAGGTTAAATATAGACTTAGTTTATAAAGTGTACCAAAAATATTGTAAAAAATTGCTCAAACTTTGTTAGAAAAAAAAAAGTAAATGATAGCAAAGAATAGGCCCGGCCCCTCATAACAGCAAAGGATCAACAAGGCACTTGGAAGATGAGCAAGGCACAAATATGATTATCTCCTTCAGAAAGTGCATATGGTGACTGGACTGGAAGAAGTGCTGTGAAAACAATAGTGGCAAAGGATTCATGAAAGAAATCCACCAGTGACGTACAGAGGGAGAGACAAAACAATGAGTGCAACCTCCATAAGAACTGATACTATACCACATGCACACGACTACAGGACGACAGAACTCTTGAGAACTAAAGAAAAACAGAGGTAATCTATAATGCCATCCAACATTAGTACAAGCCCAAATGTTCTGAGCCAAATTGGACCTTTTGGCTGTTTTAACACAATTGGTCAAAAATAGATGTACAGTATGAAGCAGGAGTGCTGATTTTATATAACTCGTTACTTCAAGTATACTTATGATAAAAAGATAACTGATTCAGTAAAGATGCTGAAACTTTGGCACTCTAGCTGCAGAAGTGATACATATACAGTAAAAATGGTTACAGGGAAGCGTTTCGTTTAATATATCATATACATACGGGTGAAGAAGGCAATGTTAAAGGAAATGATTGTATAATACTTTATCTCAGGAATTTAATACTTTATCTCAGGAATTTTGGTCCTCTTTATCTCTTCACATAAACCCGGCACTACAGGAAAGGAAAAAAATAAAATCAAACAGGATGTAAAAAAATAACTGTGAGGAAAAATATTAAAGATCAAGATCACACAAGATATAACAATCTACAACTAGTTGGGGGACTCAGGCTAGTTTTTCTGTGCCAATGTTACACAACAAATTTTTACCAAATAGGCTCTCTGGTCAACTTGCTACCAAAGAAGAGGGTGCCATCACTTTAACCAGCGTTTTTTAGTTTTCTATTGAGTGTAATAATGATTAAGTCCTCTGGTGGATACATAGTGGATGGCATGAGCTAAATTTACATTATCTCTAAAGCACAATAGCTCACTGAATGAGAAATGGGGGTAAAACTGCTTCTTATTCATTTCTACTCATTTTCCTATCATTAATTTCTCTTTGAATAAGTCTTATCCCACAGCCGAATTAATTCGGGATGCCTTTTCAAACTGAGTCTAGAATACATTTAAAGAGTAATGTTTTCTGAGGACTTAGATTACGCTGAAGAGGCTTAAATGGTTTTGTAATCTACAGATAGTCACAGGTCATAACCTTGAGACTACTGTATCGTATCACAGTGTGCAACTTTACTGTCATTTGATCATTTTGCAGCACACAAGGGACAGTAATATAGACAGGAGATGGAGAAGGTTAATGTAAGGTCATCGCTTACTTCTTGCGGTCCTTGTCCTTCTTGAGGTTGCTGTTGGCGTTGAAGGGGTGCCCTTGGAGCAGCTCGGCGGCGGCCTTCTTGTTGCTGAAGGTGTTGATCTCGTCCTCCAGCATCCTCCTCTTCTCATCCAGCTTGGCTTTCTCCTCCTGGTGCATCCGCTTCAGCTGCTCAAACTTGCTCTGCAGCTGGCATGCAAAATAGACACCGAATTTGTTTAGGTGTTTTTTTTTTTTGTAGCCCAAAACTAAATGAAAAATTAATACCACAATCGAATCAATAAGCATCATGTGTCAAACCAAGCAACAACTGGCAGGACGGCAGGACACAGGCAATTTTCCCCACTCTTCTGAGCCATCCCAGTCTCTGCCCCACCGATCTGGGGAGGGCTGGAGACTACCATATGCCTCCTCCGATACATGTGGAGTTGCCAGCCGCTTCTTTTCAACTGACGGTGAGGAGTTTCACCAGGGGGATGTAGCGCGTGGGAGGATCACGCTATTCCCTCCAGTTCCCCCTCCCCTCCGAACAGGCACCCCGACCGACCAGAGGAGGCGCTAGTGCAGCGACCAGGACACATACCCACATCCTGCTTCCCACCCACAGACACGGCCAATTGTGTCTGTTTGACGCCCGACCAAGCCGGAGGTAACACGGGGATTCGAACCGGCAGTCCCCGTGTTGGTAGACAACGGAATAGACCGCTACGCTACCCAGACGCCCCACTCCTTATTCTTGACTGAACTGGATTGGAAGTATTCAGTTTGATGTATGCATACACTGGCAAAACAGCAGAACTGTCAACGGGGCTGATAGTCTTAACACCCTCGCTAAACATTATCATCATACTGTATCGCTGATCTATCTCTACAGCTCATATTTAGTAGCTGTTGAAGGTGTTTTGTAGTTTTAGGGGGAGTGAGGTGTGTGTTGTGCAAGGTGTTTTTACCTCCCTCTCCTTCTCTTTCAACTCAGTCTCCTTTTCCTTTACCCGCTGGACAAACGACTGCCTCATCTCCTCTTCTCGCCGCTGCAGCTCTCCCTGAAACTCTAGCCGCTTGGACTCGTAGGTCTCCTGGAGGCTGGTCGACAAAGAGACACACACAAGCACGCACAAATGTAGGTTCAGGTGATGATGACAAGATAAAAAAATTTCACAATTTCAGACTCTAAATGGGAACATAAAGCTAGACCTTCATGATATTAAGACATATAATTGGTGCTATTGTAAATGTACATTATAGTTAGACTATTAATATGTTGTGCAATCGGGTCCTTTCACTGGGTGGCAGCCAGCTCTCAGGATTAAGCTTGAACTTGACTTACGAAGGTTTTTATTCAGTCAAAGAAAAGCAAGATGCTCCTCGTATGATGACTTTTGATGGACTGATGAATGGTAACCGAGTATGTAGTCTATGTTAATAAGATGTAGGATATATGTGGATACTTTTAATGTTTGGAGTCCCACGGTGTAATGAAACATTTAGTTTGTCTAAAACAATATCAGTGAGAACGTATCTAAAACAAAGATTCTTCTGTATCGAATATTACAAATCTGTGTGTCTGTACTGAGTAGACTTTTCTTGGTGCATATAAAAAGGGAGTGGAACGTAATCATCTCTTAAGATGAAGGAGAACCTGTTTGCAGGGCAGGGCTAATGGTACTGCCGGGACTGGTTTAGCTAGTACCTGACTGGTTTGCTCTCTGGGTCTGTGTCTCTGAAGCCCATCTCCTCCAGCTTGCAGCGGCGATACAGCTCGTAGTGACGGGTGTGGGTCTGCTCTCGCAGGTCCTCCATGTTGACGCAGATCAGCATCTCTCTCAGCTTCACAAAGTCGCAGTGGTTCTCGTTCTCCACTGGGGTTAAAAAAACAAAACAAAAAAAAGATTTTGTTGTTTTGCCTAACTGTGTTGTGTCAGTGCCAGTAATACTCTTGGGGTTGTGTTACAACCAGTTTACCTTGCACGACGCCCCAGGGGTACTGGCGCGCTTTCACCATTTTATTTCCAATCTTCACCTCCTCTGTGCTCCCAACAACAGCGAACGGCAGGATGCCCTTGAAAGGGTTAAAAAAAAGGAGGTTGAGAAGTGCTTTCATTCCATTCAAAAAGCACTGGAGCCTGTGAGCTGGTTTTTGCAATATTAGATTAGAGTTAACTGTGTTTTGACAGGGAGTCCCCATATAGTAATAATACAATGGGTCTTCAAAAATGCTAAACAAAAAAATATCACAGACAAATTCTTTTAATGCTTTACCCCCTCATTGACCACTGACAACAATCAGACTTGTTTATCTGCAAAGTAAGCATTCAGATACCTGGAAACTTGACTGTAGAATGCTTAGTGCATCTGATTCAACAGTCTGTGCCACCATTTTGATATTTAATTCTTACCTACAGTGATTCTTTAGTCCAGTATTCATCATCTTAATGAGAGCCATTTCTTGACTATGATTTAAGTTCAGCTTTGGCTCAGATGAATAATAAAAAAATAAAAAAAACATATAATTCGTTTGTCTTTATGCATGCTCAATAACGCAGGTTTTTTTAAAAAAAATTACTTTAATGATCCCCGTAGGGAAATTATGCTCTGCATTTAACCCATCCTAGTTGTGTAGCTAGGAGCAGTGGGCAGCTGCCGCGCACCACCTGGGGACCAACTCCAGTTCGTTCTGCCATGCTTCGGTCAAGGGCACAGACAGGAGTATTAACCCTAACATGCATGTCTTTCTGATGGTGGGGAAACCGGAGCACCCGGTTTCTCCACCCTTATAAACAATACAGTGGCATAACGATCCGGTTTCCTATGCAAATTGCCGGGACCATTGACTAGGTTACAATGGCCATGTGTACTACTCACAGAGGACTTGATAATGGTTGAAATCACAGCACTGGTAATTGATCACCCATCTACAGGCCAGTGGCCACTCTTTCAAGGATGAGGATGTGCACATCCTTGATAGGGAGGAACGCTGATTTGAATGGGGAGTCTTAAGAGGCCATTGATGTGAAGAGGGAACGACCATCCCTCAACTGGGGGGGGGCTAAGAGTACATTTGTCACCGTCTTACAATGCTGTGACTGCAAACATTTCCAAATAGGCTGTGAATAGTACACATGGCCATTGAAACTCTAGTTTATGGTCACAGCACCTTGCATATAAAACTGATCGTTGGTTTCGGTTATGCCACTGTATTGTTTATAAGGGTGGGGATACCTGCAGTCAGTTTAGACTGAAGAGGTCACTTAGATGAGTGATGAAACGTTTATCTCTCAATAAACGCTGTGTCCGGATGAACTGATTCACCTTTCTGTGACGTATAATTCATTTACTGGTACTCACATTCATGGCAGAGTTGATGCTGGACACGGTCTCATCATCTGTGGGAAACTGGTAGATTTGGACACCATTGCTGACCAGCTCGCTCATGATCTTCAGTTTGAACTTGTGGAGCTCGCTCTTGGATATGGCGTCTGCTTTGGCAATGACTGGTATTATGTTCACCTTTTGAGGAGGGAAAAAACGGCTCTGTCAGTTTCTTTATAGAAGTAACGTGTGAAAGATAACTCCAAAGCACTGAGGCAGAAGTTAATTCATATAATAAAAAGGGGCTCGTGTGTTGCAAAACAGGGTATTTGGTCACAAGTTGTAAACCAGTTGAGTTGGCCCTGCAATTGAAAACTGGCTCACGGGGTAAATGAGGTGCTCGCAGTGAACTCTAGTCAAAACAAATAGAACTGACTGGAACATTACACAGTAGACGCCTAACTTCTAAAGAACCACAATACTGCTATTTCTCAACTCAAAACCACAAAATAACCAGAACTATACGCCCTTTTTTTTTATCCTTAAACTCTGATCCTTAAATTTCCATTTCTGGAAGCACAAGAAAATCTGACTTTGACATCCTACAAGTATGTTTCAGTGCAATAATGTGCTCTTCACAGAGGGGGAATCAAAAGGTATTGGAAGCAAGCGGCCCCTTGGGACACAAAGAGCCATGGACATCTATAGCTCTGACAACGACTCCAAGAGGATAAATTCTGAGTCTCATCACCAGCCAGTCAGACTAGCTTGGTCTAGTCAGAAAGGCACGAACCGAGGAAGCCTCTTGGATGAGAGACGAAACGTCTTCATGGCTATATACCAAGTCCAGTTGCACTTGATTCAACTCCTTTGGATAACCATGACCTGGATGAATGAGAACATTCACAGACAAGCGGTCCCTTGTTTTCTTTTTGCTTTTCAAGATAAGTGACGTGTCATATGCCCTTATGTGAGTGCTGATGACACAAAACCTCAAGCTGCTTTATTTTCCCAAGAAGTGTCGGCGAAAAAGCAAACTAAAACTTTGGGAGGGACTTCTTCTTAAGTGCTAAGATGCCGGGGCTGACTCGGCTCATTGCTATGTCAGACTTGTTCAGTCCTGTTTCTCTAACACTCATCATTACCGGGCAAACTAATGCCGTGATCTTAAAAAAAATCCACTCCAATGACTCAACATAATATATTTACGATGATATGAGCACCGATGGCAGTTGCTACTCTGAATTTTGTAAATCAAATCTTTTCAGTAATACATATTTACTCATCAATTTAACACTAACTGAAGATCAGAATGGCGTCACTGCTTTCAGTGTTGAAATCATCTGTCAGTCCTACTTTCCCCTGGTTTTATCAGTAAATTTGTGTTTAAATAACATGATTTTTAAGAATTAAAGAAGTAGAAAGACACTTCTCACTCTGCAGTATAGACACTCACTTAAAGGTTCCTTCAGTGATGCTCAGAGCTGATGGTTGAGAAGGGGCCATGGAGAGCGTTTGACTTTGAACTGATCCTAAAACCACACTTGAATTCGTGCAACAGGCGGATCTAGCTTTGCATATTGGAACTTCAGAAGGACACCATTTTCACACCGCGAGATTCACCTTGAATTTTATGATGCCCTCATAAACACTGGGCATGATGAATCCCACAAATTTTGATTAACTATACCATTACTGATTCGCTCTGTTAGACAACTGCAAAGGAGTATCGGGGGTTCAAGGGCTCCTTGGGGCTTTCTCATATCATACAACCCATTCGGGTTTTGAGGAAAATGGGTAAAAGATGACTTAGTGAACCACATTACTTTTATCCATTCTATTACACACAAGTGAACGGTGGCCCTGCTATCACTATCAGCTATCATCATATACAGTGCTTGCATACAGTATGGGACAGTCTTAGTGGCCCCAATCACGGTCCATGTCCTGCCTGAATGTCCATACACATACATACATACTACATACATATATGCTTGGCCCTTACCCTAACTGGGGTTTTTAATCAGTCACACACACACACATACACACACACACACAATTGTGCGTCTATCTTTGTGATGACCCCCTCATTGACTACATTCATTCCCTAGCCCTTGACACTCACCTAAACCATCAGCTCTACATGCCTAACCCTAAACCCAAGTCTTAACACTAAAATCTGCCCTTAAAGAAGTGAGGACCAGCCAAAGTCTTCACTTTGCAAAAATGTCCTCACTCTGATGGTTAAAAACTCAACCTGGTCCTCACAAAGATAAGATGTATGAGTACACACACACACACACACACACACACACACACACACTGTTATCCCATGTATAGGTAAATGATTGCCTTTATTCTCCATACTTTTAATTGGCTTGAATGTGAAGTTCACTGCAAAGTATATTTGCATTACAAATTAGCTGTATGAATTAAGTTTGATTGATTTGTGTTTAGCAATTGTCCTACAGCTAAACAAGAGAATCAATTGTCAAGCCTGTTTGTATAGCCCTCTATCACAGTTGCGGTCTCAGAAGGCTTTACATTCATACAATGGAAAACTTGAGATAAAGTGACAACGGACTGACCGTTTATTCCTACTAGTGAGCTTTTGATCATTGTTTCTCCTTACAGATCAGTTCATCTGTATTTGCCATTACGTTTTCAAGATGACAAAAGCTGTTTCCCTTGCAACACGAAAAAAATTAGTTATGTGACTGATAAACCTTTAATCCAGGCAACAACTATTTGGCCTCTTCACATATGGAAGTGGTGATTTTAAGACTTTTTCAAAAGCTGACTGGTACTCCAAATATGTCTGCAGCTTATTGGGGCTTTTCTGTGTGGTTACCTTTGTAAAAGGGATTTAGTGTCTCCAAAGTTAAACGCCCTTTTGACTTGGTGTTTTCTTTTATGACGGAGTGGAGAAAAAATGCCCAACTGCGCTTGTAAAAAAAGGGAGGGTAAACAGTTGTGGATGTGGATAAAGCAGAACATGTAATTTTGATGCGTTGACAATTCACCTTGCTGTCCAGTTTTTTCATGGTCACCAGGTCCAGAGATTTGAGGGAGTGTCCTGAAGGGGCAATGAAGTAAAGGCAGGCGTGGATACGCGAGTCATGGTAGTTGTGCAGGGACCTCTTGATCTTCAGTTCTTCTTGCAGATATGACTCGAATTGGGTGTCTATGTAGTCCACAATGTGTTGGTAACTGGACACACACACACACACACACACACACACACACACACAATTATTAATAGTCAAAATTTTAATTCTGGATATTTAAATCTTCATATTTGCTGTTATAACTACTAAAAACATTCAATTTGAATATTTATAAATATGCTTAATTACAACTAGTCATTCTAGATAATCATTATTGTTTACTTCTTTTCAAGCTCCTCTTTCATTCAACCTCCAAATTTAATTGATTAGCCACATTAAGAGAGTATTGACAGTTTTATATGCCAAATATTGACCGTTAGGTTTTCACAAATACAGCTGATATGTTTTGATCTACATTGCCCAGCTTTATGTTGTCCAATGAGTATTTAATGCTTCGATGCAAAAGGAGTGGAGCCTTCGTTTCATTACTTTACTTTCACAATTTCGAGCTGAAAAATAATCATTACAATCAGGCCACACGTATACAAATAGCTTGTTAAAAGCTATGTAGTCATTGCAGAGAAAACACTAGCGTGTATTACACCGCTCCGCATCTTGTAACAACATCCCCATCCTGCACGAACTTTGTTCAGTTATTGAACTCAAATCTGCCCTCCCTTTACTGAACACTGATTCTTTTTTAAAAGAATCATATCTCAACAACAAAAGCAGTGTCATTGACACAAAGCAGTGTTAATGACAAATCTATTTACCTTTCCTGTTTATTCATTTGATCCCCGAAGCCCACCGTGTTCACGATGGTCAGCTTGAGACGCACATTGCCCTCCTGCAGGTCGTACGTCTTCGCGGAAAGCTTCACGTTGGGCTCAAAGTGGGACGACTCAAAGTTCTCAAAGTTCGTGTTAAACAGCGTGTCCATCAGGGTTGATTTGCCAATGCCTGTTTCACCTGTAGGTTTGGGCGGATGAATAATTGGGTAAATTTAGTTTGTGATGCACAGAGAGAGCCACCTTTCACAGCAGTTCTTATTCTACGAATGCATTCAATTTCTGCAGGCCTTCATGCCAGTCCGTGGTAGAAAACAGTGATGATACTCACCGATACAGAGGATGTTGAAACAGAATCCTTGACATGTTGATTTGTTGACCAGCTGATGGGGGAGGCCGTCGAAGCCCACATGACCCGATAATGACAGAGGGCGGACGGGTTTGTCCTGTACACAAAACAAATCACGATATGTGAGAAGTATGTTACTTTAGGAGGGTGTTTTTTTTATATGTTTAGGTGTGTTTAATGTTTCTGTTGCCATATATTCCTATATGTTTCGTGTTCTTACTTTGTTTTTTCAGAATCAGAAATTCTTTTATCTTTTATTGTCATGTGCATTACATGCACTAGGAATTTACCTTGGCGTTTGTTGGTACAACCAGAGTGCAAGAAAAATACCGTCTTAAATAAAATAAGTATGTGATATATTTACAAATGCACACACACACACACACACACATACATACATACATATATATATATATATATATATATATATATATATATATATATATATATACACACACACACATATATATATACATACATATATACACACACATATGCATAAAACAGTTATGTGCATATATATATATATATATGAAGCTTATGTATGTGTGTGTGTGTGTGTCTGTGTGTATATACATAAACCTATCTATAATGTACCCAGTGGTTCTCAACCCAGTCCTCAGGCCCCCATACTGCTGGTTTTCTATTCTAGCGGGTAGTTGATTACATTCGACTGTTGTGTCAGGTATTCCAGCCACCTAATCACAACAGGTGAGTGTAATTAACCACCTGGTGGAACAGAAAAACAGCAGTATGGGGGCTCCCTTAGGACTGCGTTGAGAACCACGGAGCTACACCGCTCCACATCTTTCAACACCCCATCCCGCACGCTCATTTTCGTTTCCTCGTATGCCGACGGAATGTCACAAAGGTAAACTAATGAATAATCTTGTCTTATTGGTTCAGGTTCGAATTAGGGTTGGGGTTATGATTTGGGTGGGGCATCTATTGGTTATGGCTAAGCTTCGGGAACGGGTGTAGGGACAGAATGCGAGTCAATCAGTTCTTCTGTCGCCACCCTGGGAAACGGAAACTCGCATCCCACACGAACTTTGATCACTGTCCTGTCTGTTCCCCCCTTTACTGACCAGACGTATGACCATGAAATGGTTATTATGTGTCATTTCCGTTAAAGAAGGCTTTAACTGTTTCTGTGAACTGTCGTTGAAGATGTTATGTATGAGTGAGCGAGCTAACGCTAGATGGCTAACAGCTAATTAGTGCTAGAACTCTTGGCTCCGGGTTGCTAAGGCAAATTGCAAAAAATATAGGTTAACAACATGCAAATATTTACCCCTTGGCCCGGTGCAGGATCTGATGAGATCATCACGGCTAACAAGAAGAAAGAATGACTAACGCTGTTTAAATCTTAAACGCAAGAAAAAAAACGGCAATATATCAGTAGTAAATTTTCACCCAAATCAACTTTCCGTGAATGAACCTAAACTTCTAGGACTCGTTGACAACGGTTAGCTTTCGCAGGTTGTAGGAGAAAAGTAACCACTCGAACAGCTGCATAAATCCTAAATATGTTCCGATACTCTAACGTAGTTTTTCCATTGTATTGACATATCAGTGGGTAAAGGTTTCAAATTGAACAATATTCTGTAATGTAGTACAAAAACGACTAATTGTAAACTACATTACCCCCATACAGTGAATGGTATGGTCTAATTTGGGGTTTCGAAACTAACACCATTTTGGCTCCGAAATGAAGCCTGACTTCGATGACGTAAAACGTACTTTGACCGAAAATGGCGACTCATGTAGTCACAGTTTCCTACAGTGAGGTTGCTAGGCGGCGGGGAACGCCTGGGAGATAGAAATAAAACACCGAGATCGGTAAATCCCGCTATCCTCCAATTTAAAGTACATTAACTTTGATTATTTTCTTCATTTTGCTATTTTTTTTACATTAATTTGTCTGTTGGAATATTTTCCTTATCTTGTATGTCCAAGTGTTTTTTTGGGGGGGGGTTTCTTTGTTTTTGACTGATTGTAAAGCACTTTTAAACATTATTTTCTCTCTGTGATTGGTTTGTCTGTTTCTAATGTAAGCACTTTGAGCTGCATTTCATGTATGAAAAACTCTACATAAACAAAGTTTATTATTATTAGTGGTAGTAGTGATGGTGGTGGTAGCGTATAGCCCTCACACAAACCATTCCGCTATAACGTGCATTTTCTATCATATTTATTTCTATGTCGTGGGATAATTCGTTGGTATAAGCGGTGGTGCAAAGTTCGCTGCGGGACAGGACGGGTCGAAACCGTGTTTATATTGTTTATTTCAACATGACTCCCTTCAGTCGGTGACTGAGGATCCTACCCAGACGCATTTATGGTTTTCCCAAGCGAGGCTCTTCGTACCATGGCGACCGAGTGCACACAAGAGGTGATTCTGGACTTTCTAACGGAACGAGGGGGGAGAGTAAAAAACGTGGATCTGATTGATTATTTTAAGCCGATGTTTCCGGAAGACCCCGAGACGAAGGCAACCATGAAGAAGAAATTCAAGCGCCTCGTCGACAACGTTGCCTTCGTCAGAGTGGATAGCGGCGTTAAATTTGTCTGTCTGAAGAAAAGGTACAGGGGCTTAGCGGAGTGTGGCGAGATAGGCGGCGTGTGCGTTGGCAACGGGGCAAGTGAGGCAGGTAGGGGGCCAATTTTAGAGGGACACATAATCCCCTCCGCTGTCCAGAATAGCCGGTCCTCAAACTCACAGGAAACCACTGCGGTAAACGGGGAGGCGTTGGACGCATTGCAGCCGTGCGTCGGGGACGGGCACACCTGTGAGGCGAGCGCCGCACGCCCTGATGCGCAGCCAGAAATCTCACCTGGATCAGGTTGCGGAAGTGCCAGCGAGGTGAGCGCACAGCAAGTTTCCCCTACAACCATTTTGTCGACCCGAAACGACGGGGAATCCCACAATCTAGCGTTTGCCCAGACGGTAGAGGAAATCGCAAAAAGCACAAGCGAGATCGGCATGGGGAACTCGGGTAGTTCGAGATGTGGCGGTGAACCAAACGATTTGTGCGTTCAGACAACGCCGGAGCCAGCGCCTGACATCCCGAGGATTGCTGTGATTGAAGCCTCGCCTCTCCCGGCAGCGGCAGACGGATCCATGTTTGACCTGCCTGGATATCAGGGCAGATCTGTGCAAAGTGGCCCCACCGGACAGGTAGACACATGTACTGGGCTAAATCCTAAAGCTGGAAGTTATGAAAGAGGTGGTGATTTTGTGCTAGATGAATTAAGTGAGCCACAGCTGAGCAACAAGGCAAACCAGAGCAGTGATGATGCGGTGACTAGGTGCCGTAACTCGATGCGAGTCCATCAGCCCAGTTTACCGTCTGGCCACCTACAGGATGATGGGATTGACGAGACACATTTGGATTTGCACAGTTTATCTGAGAGTGAAGGGAGCAGCACCCCGAGGAGCAGCCGTAAAAACTTTATTGAGGTCATGATGAACAGCTCGCCCCAGGTGAGACGCAGCATGGTGTTGCGAAACTCCCTCTACCTGTCCGCCAGGAACAGGGACTTGGCCAGGAGCGACAGCGACTCTGCCTCGGTGGCATCCTCCAATCCTGACGAGGATGGGACCCCCATTACCTTGGACCCACTGGAACACGAATGGATGATGTGCACTTCCGATGGCGAGTGGGACAGCCTGCGCCGCCTCCTCGCCTGCGAGCCCAGCCTGATTTTGAAGAAAGATTTTGTCACTGGTTTCACATGTCTGCACTGGGCAGCAAAGCAGGGCAAGCCCGAGCTGCTGGCATTGATTGTGAATTTTGCAAAACGGCACACCCTGCCCATTAATATCAACACCCGATCAAGTGCCGGCTACACACCTCTCCACCTGGCTGCCATGCACAACCACATGGAGGTGGTGAAGCTCCTGGTGGGAGCTTATGATGCAGATGTGGAGTTAAGAGACTACAGTGGGAAGAAAGCCTGTCAGTACCTCACCAACAGCGTGGGTGTGGACATACGAGACATTGTCGGGGCGTACGAGAACTCCGCCTCAGAGAACACTGACAATGAGGACAAGGGTCGATGGAGGTTCTCCAAAGTTCTTCATTCAAACCTGAGGCCCCTCAAACTCCTCCCCCACAGCGAGGATGACTCAGTGGACGGGGAGGTCCGTTTGAGGCAGAAACCCGTCAGAAGGATGTCTTCCCTCAGCAAGATGGGACCCAAACTCCAGAAGATCCGCTTTCGGACATCGCAGCTTGTTCACAGCAGCTCGTTCCATGGGACGGAGGAGACCGAGAGGTCGTGGCGGGGCTCTTTTAAATCCAGACCCAAGTCAAACTTTTTTGGCTGAGACACAGAGACACACTAGTACAAGAATGCTGTTAAAAGTAGACTGCAGAGCAGTATCACACACCAACGCAATTTCACATATCTTACAGATTGTCTGCAAACTGTCAGGCTGCATTAATTCAGTCAGTGAGCCAAAATATGGGGTGACCATAATTTCAATTCTAGATTTGGTTGGAGCTGCCTGTTAATATGAGTATTACATACATTTGATGACATTTTAGAAGGCACAATTGGGTTTTCTTTGTTGTTTAAAGCCCATACAAGATATTGTTGTAGTTTAATGGACTTTATAAGGCTAAAACATCCACTTGGGACCTGTTGTGTTTTATAACCATCTAGATTAGGATCAATGATTGCTAAGAATGATCCACCCCCAAATTCCTTTTAACCTTCTTATTCAGGTACCTTTTATGTCTTAACTTAAAATGTAAGTTTGACGGTGCAACACGAGTACAGACTGGTCATATGAGAGAGAATTTACACAAGTGCTGCACATTATCCTCCATGTATGTCACTGACAGAATGCCCCCTCGTCGTCTGACCGATCCCTATTGAAAGAAAACAAACAAAACATGGAGAGATAAGTCAAATCTTGGCTGCCGGCGTCTCTGTAGGGAATGTAGCTATGCCTGCTTTCCTGTATCTACACTTGTTTTGGACAGCTGGCTGACGTTAAAGCCTCTCGTCCTTGTAAAACCCGTAATCTGGATCAACATAGGCAGCTTTCTGTCACAAGGTTCTAGGTTGGTGCCAAGTGCAAGGTATTTATTGCTCTGCGGTCTCACAAAAAACTATATTGATTGAAACTGGAGAACATGCTGTTACTCGTTGTTTGTTATGAACTGATCCACCAGAATATTCTGCAGAGAGGCTTGTTGGGACGCAGGTAGATGACTCTGTACAATGTTTTGTACATTTTAAAAGCTGTTCTCATGATGCCTTAGCAAATATTTCCCTATGGCATGATAGTTCAGATGTTATTGTTTGGTAACATGGTCACTCATTTTACTTGCAGCAAAAGGATCCTATTGTTGTTGATGGTGTTTTGAGGGGGGGGGGGCTTGAATCTCCCGAGTGTTTCCATATGAAGAAACATCACCCCATCGTTAGGGAACACCTTTCATTTCCATGTACTATCAAGTGTAACCCTCGAACATGAGCGGAGTAGAAAAAGGTTGGACTTTGCTCATTTGCACAGATTCCCTATAAACCACCAATATTAATGCCTAACCATTTGAGACTGAAAGTATCAAATCAAAATTTGTGTGGCACAGTGGTTAAAGTGATCGCCTCACAGCAAGAAGGTCCTGGGTTCAAGCCCCGGGGTCGTCCTCTGTGTGGAGTTTGCATGTTCTCCCCGTGTCTGTGTGGCTTTCCTCCGGGTGCTCCGGTTTCCTCCCACAGTCCAAAGACATGTAGGTCAGGTGAATCGGCCGTACTAAGTTGTCCCTAGGTATGAATGTGTGTGTGTCGGCCCTGTGATGGATTGGCAGCCTGTCTTGGGTGTCTCCCCGCCTGCTGCCCAATGACTGCTGGGATAGGCTCCAGCGACCTGAGTAAAGATAAGCGGTTTGGATAATGGATGGATAGTATCAAATCTTAATAGGTCTCCATCAATTATCTGGGCATCTGAAATGACCTCCTTGCTTCTGTAATCTAAATGCATTCTCATTTTGGTGCTTCTGTGCCGCACTTCTACATCGCCCAATTGTCCCTCGGTGTCATTGGTTTGGATAGACTGCTGTCTACTGTCAAATCAATAAGGCCCCTTTTCACCTCACACTAATGTAGTCTCAATAGTGCACAAAGACAATTTCCGTGATAGATAGACATCACATGAATAGATGTGTGCAGTTGTTGTAGACTGTGCCTAGGTACTAACATTAATACCTAAAAATGTACTACATATACAGCAACAAATGCAATAGTCATGTTCATATAGTCTAACTCAGTTACTCTTTCATTTCCATGTATTTGTTTTTTGTCGATTTGTCTTAGAATGAGCACCTTTTTTTTATTATTATTATGTCAGCAGTAGGTCTCACAGGGACGTTCTAGTTCTTCCTGGAATCTCTTTTTAACTTACATTCTTTCTAGTTTACAAGATCGCTGAATTTGATCGTAACTAACATTTAGTGCATTGCAATTTCTCACATGGCATGTAGGACTCTAGGATAAGGGCCAAAGAGTAAAATTAATATATTTGTTTTCTTTTTCTTTTTTTTCATGGATGTTTTTGCATTTGCCATAATAGTGAATTTGGGTTGTTTATGCAAACTTTTTTTTTCTTTATATTGCTGGATAAACGATACCCCCATTATATTCATGTATGGCACCCACGTTTTGTTTTTAGCTGCACCCGAGTGATTTACTTCAGGTAGTGACTTCATATAAAGCATTGTGTCAAACGTCTCTCTGTCTGTTTGGTGTCTCAGGATGCCCTCGGTGATTCATGGCAAAACCTTTCAAGCTCACCAGACAATAAGAAGTGGCGGTTGGGGTTCAGGCAGGAGTGTGCCACCCGCACCTGCTCGCCCAATCTGTAAATTCGCTTTGGGTCCACGAAAACTTTAACAGATTCAATCCAACCTGTTTTGGAGACTAGATGGATTCCTAGTGCCAATCCAAGCCGTCCCGAAACATGACCAAGGTCATCTTATGCGTGTGCTCAATTCATCAGTTTGATTTAACCTGACAGCCGGCTGCTGTGAAAAAAGGGGGGACGGTGCAAACAGAAAGTGTAGGCAGCTCAACAGGCAGACACCATTTTCTCCCATCTCTCGGTTTTATTTGCCCGCTAGTGATATTGTTTGGCTAGCGAAAGCAGAAAATAGCACAAAGGGTCACCAGGGTATCTAATATAGTCTGTTAGCATACCTAATAGTGTAGTTGCAGAGTCTTATATAGCCTAGCCGTCATAGACTTCAGAGTCATCCTAGATAATAAAAAAGGATCTCAGATGATGTTGTTGTGTAATTTAAATTGGCCTGAGCCGTCTTGTCAGGGCAGGTAGTTTAATCTGAGGGATTTCAAAACTCGACGTTACGCTCCCGTTATTGTGCAACTGTTGGCTCAGGGGCTTGACATGACTCCAGTCACACAAGTGTTGACAAGGTAAGCAACTTTTCAGAAACTCCAACGTGACAGGATCAATTCTGTTCAGTCAGCCATTTAGGTCTGAGCCAAGAACTGCCTGTTCAGTAGATGGCGATAGTGACACCCATAATCGAAATTAACTGCTGCTGTGAATGCTCTCTCTCATTGTGGCTGTGAGATTAAATGAGGCTGTTTTTTTGACCTTTCACAACATTCCTCTAAAACCCACTTAAGCTATCCATGGGTGTCTTTGGACCCCATTGACTCCAAGCACAGGGCCCGGGGCACTTGCAAAACAGCATCAGCATTGTAAACGTTTGGTGTGCTCATCAGTTGACCACTAGATGGCGCAGAAGATCAGGAATCATCACAAATCTCCCTTGTGTGTGGTTTGGACCCTTCGGGGGGCCCATTCCTACTATACTGCCATGGATGAATCATCAGAGCTGAATCACACATTGTGGATTCTCCATGGGTGTAAAAGGAAGTGATGTGCACGTTCACAAGAGCCGATGGCCGCTGCACACTGAGCGCTACCCAGAGTCACGTCGCGTCCTCTGAAGGTCAAGGGTGCGCTCTTGCAAAAAAGGGGCCTCGGTTGTCGGCGTTTCCTCTTGACTTGAAGGAAAGGAATTGTAATTTCAAGCCTATTTGCTGAAGGTTGTCCACGTAACCCGTCTGCAATCTCGTGTGTGATTTGTGAAGGCGTGAGTGTGAAGAGAACCTGCTTTGACTCGTAATTATCAATGTTTATTTTGTTGCCGTTTGGAGCGGATCACAAATGGCATTAGTGGGACTACTAACAAATCCTCCACTGTCACACGTAATGAAGCTATCCACCTCCGGCAACCAACCGCCTCCGTGCTCAACTCCTCTCTTTCCCCTCCCTGTCTGGCGAGTTGCCTCAAGATGTCCACTGGGACAGACGCTCGATTTGGAGATGAGAGAGGCGTTGATTTGTCCCGTTTATACCTCAGGACAGCGCCATCAGTTGAGAAGTATCTGTCTGCGGACTGCGAGATGGGCAAAGGGGTTTAACAGGACTCCCCATCACTTGCCCTAACCTTAATCTCCCAACCTTAATTTCAGCCGGGGGGGGGGGTTGTTCTTGCACTGTGGGGGCATGTCTTGTACGTTACACCCAGTCCACAGATCAGCTTACTGTCTGGTATGACTTTGTTGTCTTCTGTAACTTCATAAAAAACAGAATCATCCCTTTTTTAAAATGTTACGTTCCATCAGGGAACGTCAAACGATATCTTTAATCTTTATTTTTTGCACAAGTTTAATTCGGCATGTAAGTTATTCTGTCGTATATGCCACTTTACATCAACGGGCCCTGGTTTTAATGAACCGTAAGGACTAATCACACTTCAGCACTATTATGCTTCTGACGTCTACCGCGGCAGAGCCGGAGACGCCGAGTGCCTTCGAGTGTTAGGTGCACAGATTGTGTGCGCACTTCTAAAGCCGTTCGAGTGCTCCTCTACGACGGCGTTGACACTCGTAGCGAGCCCCCACACCCATCACGTCATTTAGCATGTGACGGTGCGACTCTGACGCAAACAAAACGATCACTGCACCACCACCCCACTCCTTTTTTACAAAACACAGCGGCTAATGACAATCAACCAGGACAGAATGGGGTCAAAGGGGTCACCCGTCTCAGTTTAATATCATGTCACAGGAAAGAAGAGGAGGCCCATTGGTGGCTCTTTGGGGCCCCGTAGAAATGTAATCACTGTAATCCAGCACTCTTAACCTGCAATGGCTTCGTTTTGTTATACGGTAAAAGGTAGCTATTCGACTTTGGGAGCGGCGTGTTATAGCTCGTCCAATTAGCTGCTCAATCAAACAAACTGTCCAATTCGGTGTTGTGAGACGAGGCAATGCAATTTGCTATTGATCCGTGATTAAACCCTAAATGACATTTACTGAGCCGTAGATGTCTGGATTGCTTTTCTACCCAATGAAGACTATCAATACTGGGCACGAGTTCAACACTGGCCGAGAAAACTTCACCAAACCTTTCCACGGGGGGGCAATTGCCTCTTTCAGTTGACATTTTCCACCCATACTACACTGCCGGTGTTGCAGGAAAATCTATAACCGGACAGATTATGTGACCCTTCCACTGAAACTCTCCCTTACGGCCGTTTAGATAACATTAAGTTTAGGCCGAAAGTTTGAGATGGTTAAATCTAGGTACTGGGCTGGAGATATGTGGGCTTGGTGTGGTTAAGATTAGGATAAGCATCTGGGGGGGGGACAAAATAGAGCATTTTAAGGGCAGGGTCACATAATCTGATGGGCCACAGAATTTGAGATAACACCGGCTATACCTCGATTGATGATGTCATTACCAAAGATTTTGAGGTAGTCTGATGTCAGTGGGCAGAAACTAAAATAAAAAGAAAAAAACCGTCAAGAGTGTGAAGTGCATCTAAACATGGCCTATCGATAGAGATACAAACACCCTGCCCCCCATCTCGCTCGCCACCCCACAAATGACATGACGGAGACATGATGAAACCATGTATTACATCCTCCTTTAATTGGCACGTTCCAGACATAAGTGGTACATCTTTCACAGTCCGTCGTGTCAGACTCGACATAACTGACATAAGTAGATTCAGTTTACAGCGCACAACAAATCGAGGGACTTGCGAGGCAAAATAAGAAATCGTTCACAGTGATCATGGTATGCAACATAATCGACAATACATGGTAGGACTTTCTCAAGGTACACTTTTCTATAGGCAAGTTTACATCTTACTCGGTAGCACTGACGACTCATTAACAACAACAGATCAGGGTACGTGTTTTAGACATTCAATTTTTCCCCCACGCAAACAACTCGAAATGTAAAAAAATTAGGTCAATATGCCGGTGCTTCCGGACAACACAGTCAGCAAAGCTCAAATACATGAACGGAAGTGCAAAGATCGGTTTGCGGTGGTTCGATTCCCAAATGACGAGAAATGGCTTTTCTCCCATCCGGGTAATCCTTGAACCACGGCCATCGAGGCTGCTCGTGGTACATGAACTGTACGGTGCCTCTGGGCCACATGATGCAGATATGAAACCCACTGTAAACATCTGAAAAAATACTCACCAACTGAAAATGCCTGAGAAACATTATGCACATTAATGTTGCAGTCGAAGATGATTTGGAGCCACACTGAGATTTTAATGAAACTGAAGTTTTTGCCAATCACAGCCAATAAGAAATGGTGCAAATCCCTTTGGGTTTGCTAGCCAAAGCAAGTGCTAATCTCCACAGCGGGGCTCTTTTTACTAATAAGCTACATAATACTGCAATGCAAATAGGAAGAAGAGAAGTAAAAGAAGAAGAGGGCCAGAAATGGGGCAAATGCTGTGTTGTTATTGAAGAAAATATCGACCGTGAAACTCAAGCTACCTCTGTGATCTTGGACGGTCCAGCCTCCCTAAGTGAGCAATTAGAGACTCATGATGATTTCATGCATCTCGGGGCGCATGCATGATTTCATGAAACACAAGACCGGAAGCGGTTTTGCAGCGTGAACAACACGAAGCTCGCCTGGATGCATCGGGAGAGCAGCTCCAGAGATATTCCTCTGAGAAACTCGATTCTCGGGTTTCTGTTTTTCCAGAAGGTGCGCTGCATTTTATCACCGTAACCTGT
Organism: Lampris incognitus; assembly: GCF_029633865.1. NCBI lineage: Eukaryota > Metazoa > Chordata > Actinopteri > Lampriformes > Lampridae > Lampris > Lampris incognitus. Next base: position 14,163,003 of record NC_079231.1, read on the forward strand.
ATGAACTCTGCAGTTGTGTGAATTTCCACTTCAAGCCCTTTACTGAGTGCTCACTGACACTAAAACAAGACCGCACCATGAGGTGATACAAGACAATCAGATACTGAATAATGACAAACTTGGAAAACAGAACAGGGGAGGCAGGTACCGCAAAGGCATTTAGAAGCTGCTCAGATTAACTACGATCGGCATCTTCAAAATCAGAAAAGCTGCACTTTGAGAGCATCCTAGTAGGCCACCGACGAAAATGTGAGAGAACGCAAGTTCACCAACACAGCATCTCATCATAAAAACTATATTTGGCACATGAAGAACTGAGTGTATCTGATGTGAGAATGTTTTTTCTCCTGCTATCTGCTGTTGCAAGTGTCGCAAAAAAAAGACTACGTTTCAAGAATCTGCCCCGCTGAAGGGTCCATGAGCAAGATATTGACTCTGGTTGCATTCGCTGTGCAGATGGGCCAGTTTTAGGTTTGTGCAGTGTGCACACTATGGGATGGATTTATGTGTATTCCTGTTAATTACACTTTTAGATAATTCTAAGCTCGTTAGTCTGCCTAAGATCAAATTTTCAAGCCCATCACCATGACTTACAACATACATGACTGTCAATGCTCTTGAAAAACAAGGAAACGGTATTGCTGACAGAAACACTGGAGGAGGTTTGGCAACGCTCGCCATTTACCTGAGCCCCACAAGAGCCCGTGATGGAACAGGAGAATGCACTACAGACATGATTTCAAGTTTGATATGGTTTTGGATGGTCTGTGATGCTGGATGGCCGGGTGGTTGAGCCTCTACAATCAAAATGGCTCCTCATGAAAAACTCACAACAGTTGCAATAAAAACTCCACAAGTTTGCAGTTTCGTTGCGGCCAAATTAACACAAGGTGTCAATTCCAGACCTCGTTCCTTAAACACCTCTGAGGAATGTGGACTTGTTTTGCTAGCCGGGGGGTCTCCGCCCGGGGCTGTCAGGCCTCTTTCAGGCCCACAAGCGCACAGCTTCGCCTCCAGAGGTCAGCTTGTACGTCGGCCTTGTAGGTAATGTCGGCCGACTGCATCCTCTTGCCGTTGTACAGGTAGCAGCCGCCCACGCCCTCCATTTCAGAGGCTGCAGCGGCGTAGACAGCTGTGGACGCCCCCTCAGCTGGTGTCTAATGGAGACACAGAATGAGGAAAAACTCAGAATCAAATCACTGTTTATCGTAGCCCTTTGAATTCAGTCTCCAAGAATGTTATGGTCAAACACAGATGGAAGTGTCAATACATATTTCATTGTTGTTTCTTTCTTTTTCTCTCTGGCACTGAGCTAGCCTGACTTCTACAAGTTAGCCTGAAGGAAGAAAAAAAAAAAGGCTGAGAAATTATCTTATGAATTATTCTGAATACTCTGATTTATTTATTTTTTTGTGGCTTTCCCCCCTCTTTTTATCCCCAATTGTACTTGGCCAATAGCCCCACTCTTCCGAGCTGTCCCGGTCGCTGCTTCACCTCCTCTGCCGATCCGGGGAGGGGTGCAGACTACCACATGCCTCCTCTGATACATGTGGAGTCGCCAGCTGCTTCTTTTCACCTGATGGGGAGGAGTTTCGCCAGGGGGATGTAGCGCGTGGGAGGATCACGCTATTCCCCCTCCCCCCTGAACAAACACCCTGATTGACCAGAGGAGGTGCAAGTGCAGCGACTAGGAAACCTACCCACCCACATCCAGCTCCCCACCGGCAGACACGGCCAATTTGTGTCTGTAGGGATGCCTGACCAAGCCGGAGGTAACACGGGGATTTGAACCGGCGATCCCTGTGTTAGTAGGCAACGGAATAGACCACTACGCCACCCAGATGCCCTGAATAATTTGATTTTTGTCAAGTAAAACCGAGACAACGACGATGAACATAAGTGCTCAGATAATTTGAACAGTAGTGCATGGGGAATTCAGTTTAGTTTCCCACCTAAAGGATCATCGGGGAGGGTTTTAATCCTTTAATTTGGGAGTGCAATTAAAAATTACATCTAATCAGAAGTGTAATTACTCAGGGAATAATGTGCAGCTTTTCAATTCCTGACAAGCAATCAGTAATGCAGCCAAATACATAACCATCTAGAAGAGTCTGCATGACAGCCTACTATAAAAACGACTGTTGGAGTTCCCTGATGGGGGACTATAGATTTAACTGGATAAAGCATCTCATAGGGAGTCGTTGCAATCAAGTGAAATCAAGTCATAGTCGACGACACTCGCCTTTCTTGGCAGAAAAACTTTTACCCAGAAAATTAATTTCAGCTGCCAAACCAAGACAGTGAGTTTGAAATCGGTTTATTTGGGGACATCTAACAAGGCTACAGATTCAAAGCCACACTAGAATGAAATCAATTAAACTCAACAAAATGTTGCTGCAATCATTTGATGCCCGCGGCCCCAGCTTAATCTCACGAGAGTCTTTGTGGCGAGTGAAAATTGAAATTTAGAGGGCTTCCTCTGAGGCCTTCCTGCTCACCTCTTTTTTTTCTAATTATGCACAGACTACAAGTCTATTAGCATATCTTTGATGCAAGTTTGTTTGAAAGTGAAAGTTCACAATCAGCGAAGGTCTGAATAATTATGATCTGTGTTTTTAAAACTGTGCTGCGATGGGGATCAGATGGCGATATGAAGCCTTGGCAAATGCAAAGGGTTTCTTCCACGCCGGGCTTGGCGAGTTGACAGCCTAGCGAGAGAAAATCCCTGAAGCATCTCAGAAGTTACTGACACGCCACCGAGGGCATCTGACCAGATTCTGAGCCGGGTCTCAAAATCACTCGGGCTCATTTGCAGTATGCTAACCAATTTGCTACAGCTTAACGACACATTAGCAAGACAGAGAAAGACCGGAAGAGAGGACGGATTTTTCAAGTCACTTCCTGTGATCACTAGACGTAAGCAGGGACGTGCAGCGATATTGTGACTGACTTCCTACTGTGGAGAGCGCTACGTTGGTGTGACGCAGTGTTGTAACCCAACCGTAAACGTGTCAACACAGTCCGGAATATCGACCAAAAGTGCCTTTTCCACATTAATGTTCAGTATTCCTCGTGATGATCGAGCATTGTAGTTTCAGCAAACAGTCCACCTGATGGCTTTGTAAAACTTGCTTTTTGGTGCGAGCAGCTCTACTTGGTGACTTTCATTACAATGAGCAGCAATTTAAGTGAGTTACTTAAAGGAGCAGAGCGGCGTTGTTCGGCGGAAAATTTTAGAAAATGATCTTGCATCAGGCACTTTCCTCCACACAGTGGCCTGCCGGGATTATCAAACCTATCAAATACCCCGCATTTCAGCGTCTTTCGATGTTTGACTCGTGTGGCAGTGATCTTGAATGAAGCGTACCCTGAAGAGGAGTTTGGCCACTGGTTTCTTGGCGATCTGTGCCGGACCGCAGAGTCTGTCATACAGTGCGGTGTCCACCATGCCAGGGTCCACGGCACTGGCCATGACCGGGAAGCCTCCGGCTGTCAGCTGCTCCTGCAGGTAATAGGTGAAGAGGACTATTGCCACTTTACTCTGGGCGTAGGCGCCGTGGGCACTGTAGGATTTCCTGGGAGGAAGAGAGAGGATGGGATGATATGAAGGAAGTTTACTTGTATCGGCCAGTACATTATAAAACCATGCAGTAACTGGAAGGGGTTACAGGGTTTTCCACTCTTTTTGGAAATCATTTTCCAGTTTTTTCAAGGACTTTTTTTAGGGGGGGGGGGTTCCCCCTTTTCTCCCAAATTTGAATCCGGCCAATCACCCAACTCTGAGCCATCCTGGTTGCTGCTCCACCCAACTTCTGCCGATCCAGGGAGGGCTGCAGACTACCACATGCCTCCTCCGATACACATGGAGTCACCAGCTGCTTCTTTTCACCTGACAGTGAGGAGTTTCACCAGGGGGACATAGCACGTGGGAGGATCATGCTATCCCCCGCCCTAACAGGTGCCCCGACCAACCAGAGGAGGCGCTAGTGCAGCGACCAGGACACATACCCATATCCGGCTTCCCAACCCTAGACACAGCCAATTGTGTCTGTAAGGACGCCCGACCAAGCCGGAGGTAACACTGGGATTCGAACTGGCGATCCCTGTGTTGGTAGGCAACGGAATAGACTGCTATGCTACCCGGGCGCTTAGGTCATTCAGTATTAACCATAAGTGGAAACCTCAACAGTCTCTGAATGAAACAAATAAATGGTAAGTGGACTGCATTTATATAGCGCTTTACAGTGTACGCCTCACATCCACCCATTCACACACACATTCCTAAACTGTTGGTGGAGGCTGCCACGCAAGGCACCAACCTGCTCATTAGGAGCAGTGTCTTGCTCAGGGACACTTCAACACACTCTCTGGAGGAGCTGGGATTGAAACAGCAACCTTCCGATTACTAGACAACCTGCTCTACCTCCTGAGCCATGGTGCCCCTTTAAATTTCCAGGTTTTCCAGGATATGCTGGAACCTTGGGTCAGCGCACACAGTCAGTTGAATAAAATTTAGATTCTGTTTGGTTTAATACAGATCTCATGGGCATAAATTACTTGACTCTCCAGAAGTGCCATTTTCAGAAGAAGTTTATTTTTAACATCGTTTTCTTCTCCACACTGAGCACTCGTGAGAATACGTTATGTGAATGAAACCTACCCCCGAAATAAAGACATAAAGGCTGACAGCGAGGCTCACCCCATGCCCTCATCACTCTCCAAACCATCAGACACTGAAGCGACTAATCTATCATGCACAACCCCCCCCCAAGCAGACTTCTCCCCTTGAGATTGGTCTCTGAATTCACAATTGCACTCACTGGCTGGCATCTGCTCATTTCCTGAGACGTGGAGATGCCATCGATCAGATCTCAAACTGCGGACGAGACACGCCGCTGTGTTGCCCTTGATCAAGGACCCGAGCCTCTTTAATCGCTCTTACCATTGTGGCTGATATCGCTGTCAGAACCAATAACGATGTTGGCATGAGTAAAGCGGGGCGGTTGTCATTTCGTTCGGTAAGCCGTTTCATAAGAAATTATCAAATTTGTTTTTCTCATTAGGATGAGAGAATAATGATTCCCACGCAGCTGATGTTGACTGACTGCTCTTAAGGGACAATCAGCTCGGCGACAACTGGCTAAGGTGCTTCTCTGCGACCTGTTATGACGGATGGCCGAGCAGTTTGAGTTCAGTGTTTCTAAAAATTATCTGGATCCATTCCCAAAAAAGAGAGGTTAACAGTATGGGCTTCCTTGCAACTTGCATGGAAAAAAAAAAGATGAAATGTGTTGTCGCTTGCAGGTGAGGGAAAACTCCACTTTCCCTCTGTCTCCTAAGTCAGTGGTTCTCAGTCCGGCCTGCATGTCCCAGCAGAACCTTCAGGCAGTTCATCACATTCACCTGTTGTTTCAGGAGGCTGGAATAACCGGAACAACAGCTGAATGTAATGAACTGCCTGGTCGAAGAGAAAACCAGCCGTACTGGTGTAGTGCCTGAGGACCTGATTGAGAATCACTGTCCTGAGTGAGTACATCAGTAATACTCAGCCATGCGCTCTGGAGTGTCGTTTGTATGCGGGCTTTGTTTTTGACCTCACGGCGCTGCAGTTCATTTCTCTATTCAGCACAACTTCAGCCAGTCAGGGGAGGACTTACAAATGAACTCGGATGATGCAAACCTGCACAAACATGGCTTCACATGCACCGATATGTTTAATGATGCAACCACATTTATCTTATCTATTTTAACTCCAGTGTATGGCAGAGAATTTCTAATATCCACTGTTGGGGTAGACTGGCGTATAAGCCCAATGCCAAGAGCGAAGCGTAAATTTGATCTGGCAAAACACACAGTTTGAGTGTAAGGCGGCCAAACTGGCAAAAACTACAGCCAGACTGCAGTGGAAAAGTAAATTACTCTCCACCAAACGCAAGCTTTAATAGCGGAGGCCTTTCATCAGACGTCTCATTGGTTCTCTTTTTTTGGGGATTTTTTTTTTAATACCCTTTTTCTCCCCAATTGTACTTGGCCAATTACCCCCACTCTTTTGAGCCATCCTGGTCGCTGCTCCACCCCCTCTGCTGGTCCGGGGAGGGCCGCAGACTACCACATGCCTCCTCCGATACATGTGGCGTCACCAGCCACTTCTTTTCACCTGACAGTGAGGAGTTTCACCAGGAGGATGTAGTGCGTGGGAGGATCATGCTATTCCCCCCAGTTCCCCTTCCCCCTGAACAGGCGCCCCGACTGACCAGAGGAGGTGTTAGTGCAGCGACCAGGACCACATACCCACATCCGGCTTCCCACCCGCAGACACGGCCAATTGTGTCTGTAGGGATGCCTGACCAAGTCAGAAGTAACAAGGGGATTTGAACCGGTGATCCCCGTGTTGGTAGGCAATGGAATAGACTGCTACACTATCCGGACGCCCCTTCTCATTGGTTCTCTTACCTGCTCTGCAAGTCGTCCATGTTCAGAGTGGCTCCATAGTGCGTGGCGGAGGCCATGTTGATGATGCGAGAGCAGCAGCCCTGCTCGCCAGACTTCTTCATTACATCCAGTAAGAGGTTGGTCAGCAGAAAGTGGCTAAGGTAGTTGATCCCAAAGTGTGACTCAAAGCCATCCTCTGTCTTCCTTTGAGGAACCAGCATAATGCCCGCTAAAAGAACAGAACCACAGACAACACAAGAAGAACCTCTTCATATGGTCCTTCCCCCTGATATACCAATCTGAAGTTATGGAACTGAATAACCCAAATGTATGTGAGAAAACAACATGGCCGTTCTTCAGCTGTGTAGGCTGTTGCACAATGATGACTTACTTCGTTAAGTGTTAAACATTTCTGACCTCAAATTATTTTCCACTTAATAAAGCCACAGAAAAAGTAGTACCCTGCCAACTCGGTATATGCAAAACTGCATAAATCAAGGTACTACTACTGCTGTTGATGAGCGTAAATGATGGCCGACCGAGTCATCATTTCCATCAACAGCAAAAGCCAGTATGAGATTGTGGACCATTAAGTGGATGAACTGCAACAAATGATCCTTGATCATGCGATGCCAAAGAGATCAAATTTCTTATTCACATATCTAAAAAAAAAATATAAAGCCTCGACTGATGTTTGAACCCAGGACAAATTTTGTTGTGACACGATGTGCGACACATGAGGTGCAGCACAACACAATCACCACTCTGTTTAACACAGGCGGGCAAGAAGGGACTACTGATGAGGTGCAGAGTGACAGAGCAGCCCCCCCCCCACCACCACCTCCCACCCGATCTCTCTCTCTTTCTGTCTCTCACACACACATATAATGTACTCCTTGCGGAGGAGGGGTGCACAAACATCTGCGTCCTTTAGCATCCATTAACTGCTCCTAAAATTTGACGGGGGGGAGCGCTGCTCATGGAATCGGTAAATTGTTAATCGAGATGTTAAAAGGAGCGAGGCAGGCTTGATGAGTGCAGCGCTCCCCTCGTCTCCTCCCTTCGCTCGGGGGCATCTTTCACCCGGGGCTGCGGGGTGAAAAACTGCTCTGGAGAGCACAGAGATGGAAAAACAGACCCAAACAGACTAGCGATGAAGATGTGGCGATAAGGAGTGGATCTACCACCCGACTAAATTACCACCAGCCTATTCATAGCAAGAACAGATAACAATCCGTGAGCTTTATGCATTGAATTTTTATTTTATTTTATTTTTTGCAAAGCTCATATCAGGTTGGAAATCAGATAATAAACATTGTGGAAACAGTTTTTTTCGGCGGGGGGGGGGGGGGTTCCCCCCTTTTGCTCCCAAATTGTACTTGGCCAATTACCCTACTCTTCCGAGCTGTTCCGGTCGCTGCGCCACCCCCTCTGCCGATCCGGAGAGGGCTGCAGACTACCACATGCCTCCTTTGATACATGTGGAGTCGCCAGCCACTTCTTTTCACCTGAGGGTGAGCAGTTTCACCAGGGGGCTGTGGTGCATGAGAGGATCAGGCGCCCCGACCGACCAGAGGAGGTGCTCATGCAGCGACCAGGACACATATCCACATCCCATCCACACCCCACTCACAGACACTGCCAATTGTGTCTGTAGGGACCCCCAACCAAGCCGGAGGTAACACGGGGGATTTTTACTTCTCTTGAGTGGGTTAGCTCATGTATGGGCAAAACAGGAAGCAGCCTACCGTTGTTAACCAGGACGTGAAGCGGGAGACCCCGGTTTTTGAACTTCTGAACAAACTGTCGGACAGATTTCAGGGAGGCCAGGTCCATGAAGACAAACTCCGCTGTGAAATTCAAGAAAAACAATCATTTTACTTGTTTGATTGGGCAGTATCAATGCACATGCAGTTTGGTTAGACTCATCAGGCTTAGTTTAAGAACACGTCATACCCAGACAGCATCCGAATGTGGGCCACTTCAGGCAATGATGCGACACTGATGGCCTTCTCCTGGCCCTGACAAAATGGACGTGAGCCTGAAGTGGCCCACGTGTACAATAGCAAATATAGCCCAAATATGCTAAATCAAATGTGGGCCTTTTTTGGAAAAGATACGGTGCTCTCAGCAACATGTAATCTGGATGTGACCCTGAAGTGGCCCGTGTGGTAAATGGTGAATATGGCCCAAATATCACAAAACAAATATAGACCACCTCTGGCAAATATGTGGCACATGCGGCATTGCTATGGCTTGGTTCTGGCCCAGATCTGGCAAACAGGAGTGGACTGCCCAAGTGCCATCATTCCACGCAGTATGCGGGCCGGATGAAAGTGTCGGGTGTGGGACGGGTCCGGGCCACAGCAATTTTACTATCTGGGTAGAGAGGTGACGCAATCAATGGGTACGAGAGGTCCGAAAGTGATTACGATGCCTTAGAAGAGTGGCTAATTTAGGTGAACGGCTACGAAACCCGATTTGAACTCCAACAAGCTGTGGCACAACACGTCCTGCGACCGACAATGGGCGGTGTTACTTGGGACTCACATGGCGGCGATTGTGGCTTTTGTGAATAGAGTGCTCGAACATAATTAACAACAATTAATGTCCGAAATTCAGACTATACCCTGTTATAGTAATTATGTGATGCTTCACAAGGGAAGGCAAGTGAACTGTCGAGCTGCACAACACCCATGAAATGCAGCACATGCAGAGAGTCTCATTAGAATTCAGCAAGCCAGTCAACTGTGCAATTAGGGATGTTTCCAATCAACGCAGACCGGTTGGGGAAAAAAAACCCAAAACTGATTTTCGTGTCTTGGAGGCAAGATTATTGTCATTAGGGCAGCCATATGTTTTGAGACAAACTGGTTTTTGCAGCATTCCGGGCGTTTAAAAAGGGCTGAGGTATTAAGCAGATTATTTCACATTGAGATATTTCATTTTGGTTGAATATGATCCGTTTTATGCCAACTTGGCCACCTACGGTTCATCAGCAGTTGACCTCCAGCATTTCTTTTCATCTCTTATCGTCAACAGCAAACAGGGAAAATTGCCTCTTGCGAACTACGTCTATGAGCAGTAACACAAAAAACAAAAAACATGTTTACTGTCTATGCAACTGGTGTTGTGAAGTTTAAACAAGGTCATTCAAAATTAAGGCTATTAACCTTGATTTGCTGTGATTAACCAGGCAGCCAATGTTGTCAGCTGACAGTTCATTAACTCATTGAGGGGATGGGGGTTATAAGGCTGCATGCTGAGATCCTAGCCAAACTGACCCATGACTGGAGGTCAAATGACACCAGAATTGTGGAAACATGAAAATGTTCAGCCAGTAACGGGGGTTTGTCTCAGTGATGCACAGCCAGAACACCGACAGCGGGTTGGTTTGTGTTTAATTTGCCAACATCCGGGGGCGTCTGGGTAGCGTAGCGGTCTATTCCGTTGCCTACCACCACGGGGCTCGCCGGTTTGAATCCCCGTGTTACCTCCAGGTAGGTCAGGTGCCCCTACAGACACAATTGGCCATTTCTGCGGGTGGGAAGCCGGCTGTGGGTATGTGTCCTGGTCACTGCACTAGCGCCACTTCTGGTCGGTCGGGGCGCCTGTTCAGGGGGGAGGGGGAAGTGGGGGGGAATGGCATGATCCTCCCACGTGTTTCGTGCCCCTGATGAAACTCCTCACTGCCAGGTGAAAAGAAGCAGCTGGCGACTCCACATGCAGAGGAGGAGGCATGTGGTAGTTTGCAGCCCTCCCTGGATCAGCAGAGGGGGTGGAGCAGCGACCAGGTCGGCTCGGAAGAGTGGGCTAATTGGCCGAGTACTGTTGGGGAGGGAAAAAAAGGGGGAGGGTGGAATTTGTCAACATCCACTGTGGTTTCAGCCAAGAATCTCGAGTGACAGGAGTGCAAATTGCTCCCGAGTCCTTACTTGACAACAAGGTAAAGCACATGGGTGACAAAATGTTTCCGGAAAGGTTTTCATTCAGCATACGTCTGCGCTTTAAGAAGTGCAGTCTTCTTCCTTTCCACGCATGAGCATTTATAAACTGGCAGAATTTTAGAAAAACCAAAAAACTGGATTTCGTAGCGCGCACTAAATAGCAGATAAAAATCGAAATGCCAGCGGTCAGAAAACTGGATTTCTAACTAGTCGACCCGGCACATACAGAGAGCAAATGGGAAAACCATTTGCACTTTGCCTGAGATAAATTTGGTCCATCAAATGTCAGCGTTTAGTGCAAGGGCCAGACAATGAGCCCCACTAAGGGGAGGATGGAAACGTAACGGTGCCAGGGAGCCAGTTTGATGGTAAACACAGCTAGGCTTAATGCCATCTGGAAGCCACACATGTGCACCCACACGCACAGTTGCTGAAAAGATGGCACACTTCTGCATGCAAATCTGGGCAGTGGAGAGTTTTAAACTGTACCATGCACAACCTCTCATATTACACAGAGGCGACTATGCACACCAACAGCACCACCCATCTAAGAGGAGATATGAGTCATCTTATGGAAAAAAGTGGAAGCACAACAGTTGGGCATACTTTACAAAGGGTCTAGAAGAGGGTACTAGTTATTTTATTGATGGCTAATGATTCATTTATTAATCATCATAAATCAGTAATGAGATGTTATACCGCCTTAATGGAAAGACTTTTTGGGTTGCAAAGTTGGAGGTCCACTCAGGGACAGACTCCATCGACATTCTCTCCTAAACTACGTCATTAAACAAAAATAGTCTAACCACTCTGCAGCCACGTCATCCAACCACGACCTAACCTTAACCCTTAACTTAACCATGACCTAACCTTAACCCTTAACCACGACCTAACCTTAACCCTTAACTTAACCACGACCTAACCTTAACCCTTAACTTAACCACAACCTAACCTTAACCCTTAACCACGACCTAACCTTAACCCTTAACCACGACCTAACCTTAACCACGACCTAAACTTAACCCTTAACTTAACCACGACCTAACCTTAACCCTTAACTTAACCACGACCTAACCTTAACCCTTAACTTAACCATGACCTTAACTTAACCACAACCTAACCTTAACCCTTAACTTAACCACGACCTAACCTTAACCCTTAACTTAACCATGACCTAACCTTAACCCTTAACTTAACCACACCTAACCTTAACCCTTAACTTAACCACGACCTAACCTTAACCCTTAACTTAACCACGACCTAACCTTAACCCTTAACTTAACCACGACCTAAACTTAACCCTTAACTTAACCACAACCTAAACTTAACCCTTAACTTAATCACAACCTAACCTTAACCCTTATTAACTTAACTTAACCTAACCTAAACTTAACCACAACCTAACCTTAACCCTTAACTACAACCTAACCTTAACTACTACATAACATTAACCCTTAACTTAACCACAACCTAACCTTACTTAACCCATATAACTGTAGTTGTTTTCACTACTACACAAGAATCAGCTTTCAGTTTTAAAGCTGTGTTGTTTATACGACACTTGCTGAGGATGTGAATTGGCAGTCCTCGCCAGTCCATTTGTTTGAGACAGGATGTCTATGGAGACTCTCCCGTACTGACAGAATCCTAGCTCCCAACCTCTCTTTATTGATATGTTATACCTACATCTTATTACTGATTTATAACACATTAACTAGCAAATTACATTAAAAAGTCAATTAGAACCACTTATTAGTAGCCACTTTATTTTATTAAGTATGACTTAATGTAAAAGTAGCACAAAAAAAACTATGTGGGGCTAGAAAGAACAAATACTGCTTTCAAAGAGCACTAGGTTATACTAGGAACAGACAGCTGAATGCCATCTTGGGGATTCCTGTACGCTTAGTCACATCCGTTGTTTCGATATCCCGCCGAGTACAAGCACAAGTTTGCAGCGAGCTCCCGATGTACCAGTTGGTGCAGCCGTCTTTACAGCCGGGTTTAACAGTTTCGAGTTAGTGTGGGAGTATCAATCCAGGCCCCGCCTGAATAAACAGACGGTCCCGAATAGAAGAGCGCGGTATGATGTTTAACAGAAACCGAGGTCACCGTCTGTTGGGACTGCGGTACTCCTGCAACATCCGCTCGGTGAATGAGCACATGCAATCTGACAAGACAGAAACAAGACTCTCCCTGCCGCCTCATGTCGACGATGATGAGTCACAGATTGAAGGTGGTGTCGGTGATGGGGGGCATGAGCCTGCACGATTCAGTGATTCACATCTGTCTCACTAGACTTTAATTCAATCTGAACACGGGTTACAAAGTGCCAAGTTTGAGCTATAATTAATAATGATCATGGTGACACAATATCAGCAAAGGAGACAGGTGTGGTTATGGCACAAGGTGTTTTACACTTCTCTCAAAATCTCTTCACAACTACCAGAAAAAAAAGCCAAAAATAATAGACAGCCTCTGTTTAACCTTGGCACTGTTTGGCTCAAGTGCTAAAAACCAGTTTGTCACCAGTTAATCCAGTAAACATTGGAGGGGGAAGTCCCTCATTTCATCGTTCAAGCATCTCAAGAGCATCAGGTATTTATGGGGCGTCAGTATTTCAGGACCATAGTTTATTGCTTTTTCAGTGAATGCAATTGTCACAAGTCCCAGAGTGACAGAGCATGCAACAGTCTCCCCCCCGCTTAGGGCAGGACATGACAATGACACATAACCCTATTTGACTGTGCAGCATTCAGAATTCATTCCTGGAAAAACAAACGAGGGCGGGCAGGCGTTGCCCCGGCTCAAGTACCGAGGACCTAGCACGCCTGGCATGACGACGCAATCACTGCTGCCATGATCACTGGCAAGTCTGGACGTCAGTTACCGTCAACTCTGAAGACCGCTATAATTTTCACTCTTAACTACGTGTGGCTATTAGCACTGGCGTTTTGCAATGAGGCTCGTTTGCATAGAAAGGGGCCAAATGTATGCATATTACCTTACATGTGCAAATGGCACCGGCGCACCGAGACGCCATTTGCTTGGCAGCACAAATAGGGATGCTCTGAGAATTGCACGGTTTCGTTTTGTGTTATTTATGCAGGTTTAGCAGCTGCAAAAGCCATACAATCTTTTCCTGATATCGCCATTGAGTGTTTTTTGTCAGAGTGAGTTATTTGGGGTGCTTTATATGTGCTCCCTCACTTGTGCCTCTCGGCGCTCAGCCGACCAATCGTTTAACTTCAGTGACGTCGTTGATCACCTGATCCAGCGGCCCAATCGTGTAACTTGATCACTCACCTGTAAGTCAGTGACATTCGCGTTTTCAATACAGTCCAATGATTTCAATTCAGTCGGACAGGTTTTGTTACAGAATGTAAATGTTAGGAGTGTCTTTTTCAGCTTCGGAAGTATCATTTGATTTGTTTTAACTAGTTTAGCACAAAGTCTCTGAGCACAGGAGGTTGAGGGGACATGGACCTGATTTCACACAACCCTTCTTTACTGATCGCTAGCTATCCGTTTGTCCGATCAAATCAGGGTATTAGATGATGGTGTTTATTACCAACAGCAGATTGGTTTTGTGAAACGGTTTAATCATGCTGGCAAACAGGAGGCGAGTTTCTCGTGGGGCTTTAGTCATATTTTCACAACAGCAGCAGTTCTAACATGTTGGGTAACGACATTAACAAACCCTCTGTCAAAAAAAAATGTGAAATTGGAAAACGTGGCTTTTACTGGACTGGATTTTTTAAATTTTGAGTCAAGGGATAAGATTTAACAAATGTATTTTCAAACTTTTCAACCTTGCCCCAATTTTAAATTGCCTGCCATGGAAGAACACCTTTTCACCCTTAACAAAACCCAGAATACCTACCGGGAGATGAAAAATGTAATGTGCTACTGGGGAAAATGAGAGAGAGAGAGAGAGAGAGAGAGAGAGAGAGAGAGAAATAGTTACTGCACCTTTCCCCTCATTGCCTTCTTCGTGGATCTTCCTCACAGCTGCCAGGCCTTCTTCTTCCTCGTTCCCAGCTGGAGAAGATGGAAATGAGAGAGGCTCGGTGGGCAGACTTCAAGCAGATAACAGCAGTGTGTCAAATCTACCAGACCCTGAACTCATTGGTAACACTGACACCCCGAGTGTTGGGAATTTGAAAAGGTTTGAACAATTCTGCACCCTGAATACAAACCAACTACACACGATAACAAGACACGTATTTGCAAACCATCTAAAAACTAAGAGATAGCTGAAAAGTAGAAGTATGAACAAGAAAAAGGAGCAGTCCTCATCTCCATTACTCTGCAAGCTACATTTTCAGGAATTGTTGTACTCTTAAAGAGCAACAAGAGATAACCGAGGACAGATAAAGTTGATATATTGATAGATGACATTACAAAAAAAGAAGAATCAGAACAACCAAACAACAATACTCATCAATGCACAGCCAAAAAATTGAGTCGTCTTTTATATATATATATATATATATATATATATATATATATATATACAATTGCATACCTATTACAACATGCATGCCAAGGTTTGCCAGATGTCTTGCAGTCTCAAAGCCCATTCCTCGGACACCCCCTGTCACTATTGCAACCCTTCCATTTTGCTTGGGCAGGACTGTGTAAGAGGAGAGAGGAAAAGTGTCCAAAAGATACCTTTAACGACATGACAAAGCAACCCAAATGATCACTTTTAGCAATATTTACCATCACAGAAAATAAAAAAAAGCTTCTATTTGACTTGAATTCTCCAAACCACTGTTGTACTAATCAGTCTCTGTTTTGGAATTAAGGGTGGTTGTGAGTTCTGTATACCAGACGAACGGGGATGACAACACATTTCACTGAATCACGGACAGGTCATTCGGTCCTATCGATTCCAATCCCGACCTTGCGGGGAGGAAGGAGCCCTTCACACCTTGTTCGCTTTAAAAACAACTGCATCCATCAGATAAGGCTGCCCTGTTAAGACGGCTGGCTGCCAGACAGCTTTTAGACCCACACTTAATATGGAAGCCCAAGCAGACCAAAAGCTTTAAAATCTTTATACGCCACGCAACATTTAATAGTCACCTTTTCAGTGCTGGTTTAAAATGAAATTTCAACTAGGACAGTTTTAATAG
This sequence comes from Lampris incognitus, assembly GCF_029633865.1. NCBI lineage: Eukaryota > Metazoa > Chordata > Actinopteri > Lampriformes > Lampridae > Lampris > Lampris incognitus. The sequence goes on from NC_079231.1 coordinate 14,178,523, forward strand.
TGCAAGTCTTGCCGTTACAAAACAAGATTGTACAAAACAAGATTGTAATAACGTTAAAAATAATATCGAAATACAGTTTCCACATCAGCCAACCAGACAAATTGTTGAATAAAAGTTTTTTTTATAGTTTAAAATTATTTTTACAACATAACAATGTTCTAAGTCCTCAACACTGAGCGTTGAGATATCAGAACTGAAAAAAAATCTTTTTGATTTACTTGAGGTTTTGAGAGTACAACCGGAAAGACCAGGAAAGGCAAATTTGTAATTTGTGATAATGGGCTGTACAAATAAAATTGAATTGACTGTAACTCTAGATTCATCTGATCTGTTTGAAGGGGGCCTGCTGTAACAACAATGAATAAAGGATGATTAAGGATTTAATGGACAATATACAAGATTAATATTGTATTGTTCACTCATTCTTTTTGCTTGTGATTGATGTTCTGTACAAAGATCACTTGGATCTTTTAAAGACACGACAGCACTGTTTTTAGTTAGTCCCATATGTTTCATGAGTCCCATTTATGGCATTGAGTATTCACAAATTTTATACTTTGAATTCAAGTTTCTGATTAACAATGGCATAATCAAATTCAAGTTTCTGATTAACAATGGCATAATCCTATTTTACGCAATTATACCAAAACACTCAGGCAAAAAAAACAACAAAACAAAAACAAACAAAAAAAAACCTCTACAGAAGAGAATTTAAAAAAAAGTCAAAGACATTCATGTTTTTCTGAGCCTCATAATGTTTTGTATACCCAAGAATGCTACACACACCTCAAACATTTGATTTTAATGTCTGAATGAGTCCTGCCTGTAGGCTATGCAAGATAAATGACAGAAAATCTCAATTCGCTTGTCAGTATACTTTCAGCCATCACAGGTCCTGGGCTGTTCCAGTGGCATGTGGACACTGCTTGCCACCATCCTCATCGTATTCTTCATATATTTTATAATTCCATTACAATTCTGTTATCCACTTTCAATGTTGTATTCTGTAAATTGTGTACAAACAACATCCATTGCATGCTGTCCGTCTTGGGAGAGAGATCCCTCCTCTGTTGCTCTCCCTGAGGTTTCTTCCTATTTTTTCTCCCTGTTCAAGGCTTTTTTTTTTTTTTTTTTTTTTTAGAGAGAGTTGTTCCTTATCTGATACGAGGGTCAAAGGGTAGGATGTTGTGTTGCTGTAAAGCCCCTTGAGGCAATTTTGTAATTTGTGATACTGGGCTATACAAATAAAACTGACTTGACTTGACAGATAGGCACAGTCACTCCAGGGGCTGACCCAGAGAACAGTTATTTTCCCACATGCCTTCTTCCAAATCATCTTCATTGGGCTCAGGATCGTAATAGCTTCGTGAGTTTTCGTACAGGAAGACCTGTTGATCCACCAGTGATGGATCTATGCGGTTCCTCTTGCCACAGAGAATGGTGCCCGAGGAGCTAAACAGTCTGTGACAGGGAACACTTGTAGCGGGAACGCACCAGTACTTCTGGAGCACCTTGGGAAGCGTGGGGAACAAGGCAGCACGATTCGACCACCAAAGCAAAGGGTCTTCGTTCAAACCTAGGATTCTTTGTGACTTGTAGTTGCTCAGCTCTTCAACCACCTGAGCGTGCAACTCTTCCTGGCTCAAATCTGAGTCTGACTGGTAAAATATGGCAGCCAAAGGGTTGTCTTGGTGTGCACTGCTTCCTCGGCGTTCAGTTAGGGATGTCTGTTTTTTTCGAGGGGGCTCATCAGATGCCAGGGAGAAATCATCAGGGCAGGGTCTCTCTGCGCTCTGTTTCTCCAGTATTGCCTTTGCCTCCTCAAGGATGCTGTTCTCAACTTGGGAGCGTTCCTCAGTGGAGAGGAAGGGCAGTCTTTTGTAACGGGGATCCAGAAATGTAGCAACGTTCAGAAATGTTGAAATCTCCTGTGTTTGTGAATAGGTGCTAGACAGAACCTTGGAGATGACCTCTTTGGTCATGCTGATCTCTTTGAGGTCCCCCTCTTTAGCCTTGAGAGTAGTGTTCAAGAGCATGTGAAGCACAGGCCTCACCATGCTAATGGTTGGATACCTGCAAGATGTCATCATGTCCGCTACAACTTTAAAGGGCTGAAGGACTTCGATCAAGCCCTCCACCATGCCCCAGTCAATGCCATCAAAGCTCAAATGATGGTTGCTGGAATTCTCCACAAGAGTTGCAGTTATAGCAAGCTGTTGCTCTTTGAGCCTTTGAAGCATTGCCAGTGTAGCCAGCCAAGATCTCCTCCTGTCCCTGATGAGTGTACACTGGGATAGGTCATGCTGCTTCTGCTTCTCTCTCAGCAAATATAATGCCATTGCTGTTTCTTGGAAAAAATCAACAAGCTTGCGGCAACAACCTAGAAAGCTGTCTATTCGAGGCAGCTGGAAGGCTTCATCCATTCCTCGATTGATGGTGTGTCCAAGGCAAGGCATTTTCACTGACAGTTCTAGGAGTGAGCATGCTTTCACAATATCCAGTGAACCATTAGTGGTGGCACCACTTACTTTGTGAGTTATCCCCCATTCAGCAAAGGCTTCATAAATTGATCTTGTGATGTTTTCAGCTGTGTTTTCCTCCTGCACCTCAAAGGTTTTGAGGCACCTGTTGGTCATAGTTAAGCCAGTTGCGCTGCTGTGATTAACAGAATGCATGGCAAGTGAAATGTAAGTTCTACTCTGGGTTGGGCTCTGCCAAAGGTCTGTGGTAACACCACAATTCACAACCCCAGCTAGCTCAGTTAGGACAACCTCACGAATGTGACTGTACATCTGTGGAAGCATTTTAATGGCAAGGTCAGTTTTGCTGGGTGGCAAATATCTTGGATCAGCAGTTCTCAGTAAGTTCTTAAAGGTTGGCTCTTCAACAACAGACACTGGATACATCCCCTCACAGATGAAGTTGATCACAGCTAGTGTCAGGTCATTGTGTCGTCTGTTCTCATAGCCTGAGCTCTGCCTCGGGTGTGTGTCTTGGGACTGCTGAAGATGTGGGCCCAAAGGCTCAAGATTGACCCTTGAGGATGCTGTCGTGAACGTCTCGTGCATCTGATCTGTATTGCTCTTCACAAACTCACTGAACTCCACAGGGTGGTTCTTTTCTAGGTGGTAGGACAGATTGGAGGTGTTTCCAGAGTAAGCAATTTGGCTCATACATACACGACAGTATATCCTTTTCCAGTGCAATATGCAACCATCTGCATCAGTATCAAAACCAAAGTATCTCCACACTTTGCTTTTTGCCCGCGGGTGCGCAACAAGATTGAGACCAGAGAATGAGCCTCCTGGTCCTCTACCATCCATTGGTTCCTTTGGTAAGCAATCCATTTTGATGCCTTCGCTCATTATTGAGTACCTAACAAGAATAGTGAAATAAACATTTAAGATGATGAAATCATTACAAGTTTGAGTAGCTTATAATGATGCTATGAGAATACTACTAAAAAGATCTAGATGGTGTAGTGCAAGTGAAATGTTTGTGGCTGCAGGAGTCAATACCGTTGAGGCTCTTCTAAGAAATCTCATGTATAAATTTATTTGCTGGCTCAATGACTCTGATAATGTAATCATCAAGGGTTTAACTAATATAAGATTGCCACACGCTACCAATCCTGGCAGTGGGACCACGGGTATAGCTGCCTTCTTATAAGACACTGATTTGTTCCATTTATATTTTATTGTGTTTACTCTTTGTACTGTCTGGGGTTTGTCTTTTACCTATTTGTCTTTGTCTTTGTTATGGACCCTGAGTCTGCAATAAAGTTTTGAATTGAATTACAACTTTCTGTGAACGATAGACTGGGATGAGATTTTAAATGATTGGTATAGGTTAGATCTTGAATGACTCCAAACTTGGTAAGATGCCAATTTTCTCCAATTCCAAAGGTTTTTTTTTTGTATTCTTTGACTTTTTATTTTTAGAATATAACATTGTTAGTGTAGCCTACTCATGAAATTTAAATCAGCATAAATGACCCGGTGATAGTCATCAAGTGGGAATTTCGATGCCCCCCCCCCCATTAATGACTGTGGTGTTGTATTAAAAATCCTGTGATAGTCAGGCCTTACCCTTTTGTTATGGTCAAGCCACTCCCACAAAACAGCGGCTTAAACTGATGCGCTTACACTGACTTAATAACAGGCTTTCTTTTCAAGATTACATGCATAGCTAAGAGAATAGCCCTTGCACTCTTAGGGAATAGAACGCAGTTCATTGTATGTGAGTGTAACGTTGACATAACTACTCTATGCATCACATGTTTTAACAAATGTTAGTCTCATGTTTTTCAAGAATATCACAAATTTATGTTTTCAATTGAATGCCAGGCACTATGGTTTAGTCACATGTCCAAGTATCTCTACAGAAACATTTGATGGGGTGGGGGCAGGGGAATGATTTAAAAGGTGGTGGTGGTGGTAGGAGAAAGTTTTGGCAAACCGAGCAGCAATTAGTTACAGTACAACTGAATTGAAAGTTTCAAGAATACCAGCTTTTTTTCTGGTTGTGACTGCTGTTGTGGAGATGACTTCTAATGATGCAATTTTGTTGAAGTTTTATGCACTGCCTATAGGTTAAAAAAAAATTATGACAATGTTATACTATCCGAGTAAAATAGGCCTATCCTTTTGTAGCAGAATAACACATCAAAAATTCCTAGCACACTCCAATCTGTATTTTGACAAAACTAAATTTCTTCCAAAAGCAGATCTGTGATCATATACAGATGGATGCATGTCCAACTGGTTTTGAAAATGTGCAGAACATCTTCATTCCCAATCACCCTATTGCCTCTTACGTCAATATTAACTTATAAATCAGACTGTGTATTTTTAACACTAAAACTATGTCATAGTCTCCTGTAGGGTGATCATATACAGATGGATGCACGTCCAACTGGTTTTGAAAATGTGCAGAACATCTTCATTCCCAATCAACCTATTGCCTCTTATGTCAGTATTAACTTATAAATCAGACTGTGTATTTTTAACACTAAAACTGTCGGTCTCCCGTAGGGTCTAGAGGTTCAAGTTATGTGATGTGCTTGAAGACAGCCATGTGTCTTGGCTGAAGGTCAATGGCCGCAGTAGGTGTCTGAAACTTGCCCAGTTCAATTTACACGTCATTCAAAACCTTGTAACGACAGCCTGAGTGGCCCGCATCAGAGATAACTCAACTTGGTCTACATCTTTTTCATTCTGTAATAAGGCAAGAAACTGCACAGTGCTCGCTGATAAGGGTAAGTTGTTATCCTATGTCCAAAAGGGCCATTTTGGTCGTTTTTCTAATTAACGCTTTCTATAGTTGTTATTCTGCATAAATTTACATAATTTTTCCAGCTGGGGTCCCTCGGTTGGCTAGCTGTCATCGTCTAATCGGGTGTTAAAAGCTAACGTGACCATACAAAGCTGTGTTTTAAAAAAGAAAAGAAAAGTGCACGACACATTCATAAAGTCTACAGGAAAACTAGAAAATAATAGAAATGGGGGGGGGGGAAGAGGCGAGTCCAACCTGGTAAGGTAAAGGATCTGTTGAAGAGCTGATAGAAGAGGACTCGGATCCCACACAGGTAAACCCTCACCATGGCCGGCAGAACCGACAACAGCCACATCATCCTCCGTTTCCCAGTACCGTCCGACTGCGCTGTGCAACACACCGCGCGTTCCGTGGGGACACGGCAACGCTGTTCCTCCGTTCCGCCCTCGAGAAGCGAGCCTATCGAAACGCCGTGAACGCGTGGCGGCGACGCTGTGTTCAGAGCAGGACGAGCAGATGAGCGGGTTTAAAGAGACTCCTGCTGAATATGCATGCTAGATCCTCACGTTAATGTGCTTTCCTCCTTTTGCCACTGCCTTCTTTTAATCCCTGCGATCTCGTTCGGTGTAAAGCGGACTGCACTAAGGATATTTCTAAAGCACACTTAAGCACAAAGGGATATTTTAAGGATATGTTTAAGTACGACTAAATCTAAAAAGCACAGTGCCGATTCATGGCATAGAAAAGCACAAACAGGCTGACTCTGATTTGGAGGAAATGTCGTGTATAAAGTGTAAAAAGTACGAGTTTAATTTAAAGGACATAAATCAACCAATTCTATTGTCACTCCCCGAAGTATAAAGTACCGAATAAGTGTAAAAATACAAGTTTAAAAAAAAGTACACTTGCTTATTTTTAGTTTAAAAGGAGTACACTAAACGTGCACAAAAAGTAAATGTCTTTGCTCTAAGGGAACCAGTGTGCTACATAAATAGTTTGATAGATTGATTGATTGACAACATGGGCAGTACACCATATAAATTAATATCCATTGTTTCCTTTTATAGGCAAAATAAATAAACGGACGATTAAACGCCAGACAAATAGGAAAATGGATTAATAACTAAAAACACCTCCATAGAATTGGAGGAGAGATGGAGGGGCTGCAACAGCATGCAACGTGATTTTCTTCAACTATTGTTTTATACTTCCTGTTCTGGAAATGATGGCCCTCTCACAGGCCTGTAAAATTAATTGAGGGAATATAAATGTAAGGGGGGGGTCACAAAGCAAGAGTGCTGTTGTGTCTGCGGGATAGTGAGCCTTTTGAAAGCGTTTCACTTGACATGTCAGTGAATGTACTTTTTGCAGCTAAATTCCCCTTTGCTAAACTCCTTAACAGTGGGGGCTATTCTCCCTTACGTTTCCCACTGAAGCAGGTTGTGCAACCACTGGAATGTGTTAAACCTATTGAAAGCTTATAAGCAGTTTACCTTTGTTTACAATTCTCTTAAGTAAACATGCTGACAAAGCCTTGTTGGGGAGACGTCTGCCGTCATCAATAGAGTCCATTATTTGAGACCCAGTTTGATTGCATGTGGCCCTTTCTTTAGATTTGGAACATATCTATTTTGGTACTTTGTTTGGCGTCATGCTTTCTAATGAACAACAACTAAAAGGCAGAAGTTTATTTTACTTTCAGGTTCACATATCTTACCCGTGTAGTATACAGAGCACTTCCGTTTTCGAAATGCATGGTGAGCTATCACATACATATGAAGGATTAGCTATCGAGTGATAGATAGATATAGACTGCATAGACTATCTGGTACAAACCACACCATTTTGGATTTCTCACCACATATTATTTGTTGGTATAACCCCCCCTTTTTTCCCTTTTTGGTTGCTCCCCAATTGTACTTGGCCAATTACCCCGCTCTTCCAAGCCGTCCCGGTCGCTACTCCACCCCCTCTGCTGATCCGGGGAGGGCTGCAGACTACCACATGCCTCCTCCCATACATGTGGAGTCACCAGCTGCTTCTTTTCACCTGACAGTGAGGAGTTTCACCAGGGGGGCGTAGCGCGTGGGAGGATCACGCTATCCCGTGAACTGGCCCCCAGATGGTTCCCTCTCAATAAACGCTGTGTCCGGATGAACTGATCCAACTTTCTCTGATCACCTTATATTTTCCGTCAAAAACTTCCCTGGACAGACCCTCCAGGTACACCTATGCAAAAAGCCAAACCTAGTTCGTGCAAATAATGGGACATTTCTTTCGCGAAGAATATAATTTCAGCACAATGCTGGAAATGTTGGCTTCTTTTCTGTCCGCTGTAGATTTAACATAACTGTGTTTGCAAGCTTTGGCTGTCAGTGTACATTTACTCATTTAGCAGACGGTTTTATCCGACGCAGTTTACAAAAGAGTCCTCATTTAGCCGTTATGTCCATGTGTCAACCTACAGGCATCTTAGAATATTGAGTAGTAATCATATCATAGGCAGGAATGCACGTCATGTCTGTTGGTGTTCGTGTGCAACGAGTGGTGCACCAATAGTAATGCGAGTTATAGGGGGTTTCTGATACGTTGCACAACGCCCCAAATCAGTATCACAGTCGTGCTTGGAGACCATCCATGGATTGAGGGAGGCCAGGAAAATGAAAGTCTCTCTTGAATGGAGTGAGTGAGTCAGTAGTTCTGATTTAAGACAGGCGTTCATTCAACCATTTTGGGGCAAAGTGGAAGAAAAGTCTGGACCTAGAGCTCACCACCGCTGAAGTGTGACTAGACGACAGCCTTCCAGAATAAGCAAGATACACAGGAGTGTACATGTTTTAGTGGGTTTTGCAGGTAAGTCGGTGCAGTTCTGGAAAACAACCAGCAAGGTTTTGACCATTTTTTGGGGGGGGGGTTCCCCGTTTTTCTCCCCAGTTGTACCCCACTCTTCCGAGCCATCCTGGTTGCTGCTCCACCCCCTGTGCCGAGCCGGGGAGGGCTGCAGACTACCTCCTCTGATACATGTGGAGTCGCCAGCTGCTTCTTTTCACCTGACAGTGAGGAGTTTCGCCAGGGGGATGTAGCGCATGGGATGATCATGCTACCCCCCTCCCCCAAACAGAGGCCCCAACCGACTGACCAGAGGAGGCGCTAGTGCAGCGACCAGGACACATACCCACATCCAGCTTCCCACCCGCAGACATGACCAATTGTATCTGCAGGGGCGCCCGACCAAGTTGGAGGCAAAACAGGGATTTGAACTGGTGATCCCCGTGTTGGTAGGCAACGGAATAGACCGCTACACTACCCCGACGCTCCAAGCTCATCACTGCTGAAGTGTGAATAGATGCAGCCTTCCAGAATAAAGAAGATGCGCAGGAGTGGGCACGTTTAGTGGGTTTTGCTGGTAAGTCAGTGCAGTTCTGGAAAACAACCAGCAAGGTTTTGACCTTTATGTGGGCTGCAACCGGGAGCCAGCGTAAGGATACACAAAGGGGTGAGAGATGTGTGAATCTCGGCAGGTTAAAATCCATGTGTGCAGCTTGCATTGCGATAGTCTAATGAGGGCCTGGGCCAGATGTGGTGAAGTACGGCATGACAGACTGGTGATGGTGTGGAGAGGGCTGTGGGCTTTGTCAGCCGTGACCACTCTCTGGTGGTATTGGGAAATCTAGAGGCTACCGCAGGGTGCGCCTGACAGACGTCTCAAAACCAGAAGAAATGACCTCGGGAATGCCAAGCGTTGCTGGCAACGCGCAGGTGCTGGTTGTTTATGAGGACAGACACCCAGTGATCAATGCCAGCTATGAGCTTAACATCAGCTGAGGGCCTCATGGAAGCCAGCATGGAAACAATTAACACTGAAGTCTTGCGGGGCGGCAGTATGGTGTGAATTGTCAGTGGTGAGGTTTGGCCCAAAATAGTTGGCAGCTCAAATCCCTGCTGACATCGGAGAGGCTGACTCGGTACTTTCCTTCAAATCTACTCTTTTTTTCCATTCTGTGAAGTGAAGCCTTCCTAGGCTGCAACTGCGTTTTAGGACATTACAAATAAACTAGACATGACATATGCTCGCATGAGTTCAAATGTGACAAAACCCCAATAGGCATAATTTGATCTTCTGGTTATAATGTTCATATTTTTCATTTCCTTCCGTTCCAACTCGACAGTGAGAGGTTTTCAGATGGAAACATTTTGAAAATGTCAGGTTGAAATAAAGCATTTCTGTTAGATGAAGACTGGCTTCTCTGTGAGGCTCAGCAGCAGTGATGAGACTGATCAAAGTATCAAGAGTATGGAGACCTCACAGTGGCAGTTCCAGGGGAGGGGGGGCAGCTGCCTTCCCAGAAAAAGGCTTGCCAACCCAGTTCCCACCAGCAGCGCCGTAGTGGGGGGGGGCCTACCAGGGCTCAGAAGGGAGGGGGGGGCCTCGGGAAGCCTGGAATTAAAATTTTATTTCTAACTAATTAGTGTCATAACGTCAGTTAAAATTAGCTCAATACATTGGTTGAGGTACTTAAAGAAAATAGTGGAGGCTCTCTGAGGCCCCCCTCACCCCTTACAAACGGTGCAAAACGGTTTAGTTCGCCCCTGACGAGCATCTGTCAATGCAGCTCATCTAGTCCTGTCGTGACTGACAAGCAGTCATTTTTGCAATCACTGCAACATAGTTAAGTTAGGTTAAGGTTAGGTTAAAATAGATTAATGTACGGTGGTTGTAAATAATATACAGTATGCTAGAACTAAGCCAAAAAGGTGATGCGTGAGAGACAAAAGAGGAAAGGGGCCCACAGAGACTGCTTATGTATATAGGGCCCAGAATTTTTTGCTACACCCCTGGTTGCCACCCTATTTGTTGGCAATTAATATCCAAAAATATGTGGGGTTCATGATATTTCTCCATAGTTGGTATAACCTTATAGAAGTACACTAAAAACTTTCTTACTCAGCAGTTTAGAATGTACCTTGCCACCAGGACTAAAGGGGGGGGGTGGTTGCGCCCACCACCCGACCCAGGAAAACCCAACAATCGGCATCACCGCTATTCCGTTTTATCTCAATCCTTGCGTGCCTATATTGACATCCCGTAGTCCAGTGATGCTGCTGCCCCTGGTGCCATGTGACATGCAAGGGGTTTTCATTTGTTTATCATTGCTCTATGTTTAAATTGTCTTTACAAGAATTCGACAGTGTGAAATATGGGTGACCCTGCTCAACTGCATGTCTCATGCTCAGTGCGTGAACAACAGCCCCGCGTGTACAAAATCCACCTCACAAAACCCACCTCATGGCCTAGCTACAGCTCCTAGCCTGCTAGTTTATCTCTTTTAACCTACACATTATCCCCACAGCGCATGCGCAACCGCTGCCGTGGGCTAAACGTCGCACATTGTGGTCACGCACTCAGTCATGGACGACTTGAGAGGGACGCTTAGCAGGATGCGCTTGCAACTGCTCATGCGCAGCACAGGTGCGCCTGGCTGCAGCCTGCAGAATGGGGCAGGGTTCACCGTCGCACGTTTAATCCCACCCACCTATCCCAAACCCCCAACCCTTTTTAACCCCGCCCAAACTCAAGCCCAAACCAATGAAATCGACATTTAACCCCGCCCAAAATCGACAGTTAAACCAACCAAATTAAAATGGTGGGTGGGATTAAATGTTCGACGTTGAACGCTGCCCCGTTCTGCAGGCTGCAGGCAGGTGTACTTGCGTGGGTCTGGACGGTTTCGTGCTTGTTTTTCATCTTGAATACTGGTCAGAGTAGTAAATATTTGGGGGGGGGGGGGTGAAAAGGAGGGAGAAAAGTGGTGGGATAGCCAGCTTTTTCAACAGAAAAAAGCAAGGACAGAAGACCATATGATGTTAGAAATAAATGCAATTCAAGATTTTGTGTGGGGGGGTGTAGAGGGGGTGAGAAGGGATTATTATTGCTGTAGTATTGTTTTCTCTTTAGAAATAAATTAAGTGTTGAACATAAAAGTTGATTTTACGTCGTCTCATTATTATTCTGTGATTCACATGTGCGTAAAAAATCACAAGAATGCAGGACACGAAGTCTCTGAAACTCAAAATTTTCTGGGGGGAGATAACGCCCCCCTCCCCACCAGCTGGAACCTCATGCCACCCTTTTGCCACCCCGGGTAAAACTTGCTAAAACCGCCACTGCTGCCTCGGGCCCCTGAAGTAGGTTTTCGTCAAGGCTTTACACGACACTTCAAAAGAGGCAGGATTCAGGAATACCCAGGGGAACGTTGCTTTCATAAACATTTTCCAAAGCTGAGGCCTTGATAGCATGATGTTTTGTTTTGTTTTTGGCTGTCTTCACCATCCTTTTAATTTGTCAATACACAAGTGCCACGTGAGAAATGCATGATCTCTGACGGCCACATCATGGCATTGAGGTCTCACCTTGATGTAAAAGATGGCGAAAACAACTTCTATCCACCCAAAGAAACTAGCTAGCACATAATGTCGTGTGTATCAGGGATCTAGCCAAGCCATGGGAGGAACTTCAAAATCCAATAATCGAAAGGATACTGTAAACTACTAATAAGACACGTTAGCCCGTAGCAAACGGGTCTGACCCTTTAGCTTAGCGGTTAGTGATGTCGCCTTGTGGTGCAGTACACTCCGTATCGAATCCCGCACCGGGCAAAAAAACAACCGGTTACATTGGTGGCAGCGGTGGGATCCGGAAGTGTGCAGATCTTCAGAAGTCTCTTCGGAGCGCGGGAAGAACAAGCGCGAGGGCGCGCTTCCGGGGAGGGTGACGACTGTAAACTACCAATAAGACACGTTAGCCCCTAGCTAGCGGGTCTGACCCTTTAGCCGAGCAGTTAGTGATGTCGCCTTGTGGTGCAGTACACCCGTATCGAATCCCGCACCGGGCAAGAAAATAACCGGTTACAATACCCTCAACCAAAAACAAATGTTTAAAAAGTGAATATCCCCCAAATTCCCCCAAACAATAAGCTTTTATACCACGAGAAAAGCGGACTTCATTTATCAGACTGTAATAGTTTCACACGATAAACTTGGTTTTGTTAGATTTTCCAGAGGTTGCGTCATCCTCCGGGGAGGAGAGACCTGTGACTGCATGGGTGGAAGTACATCTGCGTTTTCAGCTTCCTCACAGGGGACTGTCTGAGATGGATCAAGGCTGACAAGGATAAAGTCCCATCCGGTTCACTTGGCTACACACAAAAAAAGGTGTAAATTATTCCAGGATCTCTTCCGCTGTAGTATATTTTGCAGTTTCTGACTCTCCATTAGGTGCAAATAACTCAAAGCTTAGGCCGACGACGTCACAGTCACGGGATTTAAATAAGCCTCTGCCTTGTATGAAGCTTTGCAACCGCAATATATCAAACTGTAGTAAGACTGAATAATTGCCTTGAATTATGCAAATGTATTCGGTTAAACTGATATTAAGCCCCCCAAGTTGTCAAACTCTGCCACGCTGTCATGCCAACGTGTGGTGACCGGTAGAAATGTGCTACTTAAGTTACTTTAATGCCATACGTCAGCAATTATGAAAGGTGGTGCGAAACATTTTAAATCTGCCCTTATCTCCATGAATGTGTTTCCTCTTATCCACTTTCTTCCTCGCCACACGCTGGCGAGCACTGCCTCCTGGGCAAAACTCTACAAACTTCGCAAAGGTTCGCCATGAAGGTCGTGCAGATGTTGCTGGGGGTGGGGGCAGAAGTCCAATTAGTCTCTCTCTCTGTTTGCAGACGCGGCACCTTCCGAGTCGTCCGGAGAAAGGGCAGCAAACACGCAGGTGAGGGAATCTCTCTGAAAGGTCGCTGGCGGAGAGGTTGAGAAATTCAAAGAAAAATGGAAAAATCAGCTAAGCCAGGCAAACTGGTTGGCCGTTGTGCACACAGAGGGTGCCAAGTGATGAAAAGGAGCTTCTTCGCCCCGCCCCCCCCCGACATGTTGCAGAGGTAACCGATGACGTCAGTATGGATGCCCAGGTGTGGTTTTTTGAATGCAATCTGCAAGCTTTTGGCTGAAACTAAAGTTTGCATGCAAAGTAGCATGAGAATGAATGCTAGCTGAGATTCATCTTTCTTAGAAGTGGACAAAGGTTCGGCACAGGTAGGGAAACCGAGTTACAGGTGTTATACCAGTGCTGGGGAGGCTGGCTTCCGGGTCGTCTGATGCGCCACTGCGCTTCGTTTGGCAGCGGAGGACACAAACGAAAAGAAGTACGTGTCCGTGTCAGACTCAGATCTGCTCCCACGAGCCACACAGGAGCCGGTGAGGGGGTTTCTTTGAGACCATGGTTCAAGGTGATCGAGACACCCTTTTTCAACGAATACAGCCTCGGGAATGAGGGAGGCATAGCACAGGAGAACGGCTCTGCGATAACAACAGCGCTGCAGCAGACGAGGGTGTGATGCAGCCATCTTGGAGGAAAGTAAATTATAAGCCATCGATATTAAGAATGAAATGGGGGGGGGGGAGGAGAACGGCAGAGTTGTTATGGGTAACAAAGACTTTTCTATATGCTGATGTGTAAGTGAGGTTATCAGTCTGTGAACTCTGGAATAATAAGTAAAATGTGTCCGTCGCCAATGGACAATCTTGCTTTATTCTTACAGAAACAATGGCGGGGCGAGGCTTTCTTGACTGGAGCAGTTTTTTCTGCAGCTTATTTAAACACTAAAGTCCCCGAGAGCGGGGAGTTTCGCCAGGGGGACGTAGCGCGTGGGAGGATCCCCCCAGTCCAGGCGCCCCGACCGACCCGAGGAGGCACTAGTGCAGCGACCAGGACACATACCCACCCAGGACACATACCCAGTTGTGTCTGTAGGGACGCCCGACCAAGCCGCAACACCGGGATTCGAACCGACGATCCCCGCGTTGGAAGGCAACGGTGTAGACCGCCACGCTACCCGGACACCCACGAAGCAAGTTTGAGCTCAACTGCTTGACAAGAGAGAGTAAATGCTACACTAAAATCCCAAAACAACACAAACACAAAGAAAGGCCAGTGAATTAAAATGTGTTTCGAGATCAGCTTGTGAAATGCTCCACAGACCGGGCGGGTCTGGCGAGGTTCCTCCATCATGTTGGCGCAACCACCGCAGCAAAATCCCTCTCGTATGGTTTTGAATCGGGCCCTTCAGGAGCCCCTGGCTGGCACAGCTGAGGGACCCGATGGGATTCGTGAGGTCATAATGAGACGGAATCGCGTCACGTTATCCGTTGCGTTCACGCGGTTGTAGCCATGTGACGCTCCAACCGTCCATGACGAATAGCTCAAAGCTCGCGGCCTCTTTGCGGCCATAGATCAAATCTACAGGATGCGGTGCCAAGACGCCACAAAGCTCAACACCTGAACAAAATCCAGGAAACAAGCTGTGAAAATGCAAATGTCAAACGCTACACGCAGCCGCGGTGACGTCACTGGAGGGCAGCGGCGTTTCAGAGCCATATACAGAAGACGGCTCGGTATGATGGCAGCCAATCTTGTTTCAAACACACACAAAAAAGAGGAGCGACAACTGCGGATGGCTCTGACGTAAACGGGGCCCTCGGAGCCCTCGTCTCCGCCCCCCTAACGTGGATGCAGAAGTCCGACAAATCCATTTCCCTCTTAATGACTGTACTCGCCACCCTCCCAGACCTCCCTGTTTTGGGCATCCCCAGGTCAGGACTACTTGTAAGGTAACCCTGGCTGATAAAACGCAGGCAAGTGCAGACAGCGAGCCCATTAATCACACAAGCCGGCGAGCTGTGTCCGCCCCCGACGAACGTTCCGGAATCTGATATCCAAGCACCCCTGCGGGGGGTTTAAATTTGCAATCTCTGCTACGCTGGTTCACCCGGGGATGACGGTAAGGCTCAGTTCAGGAGGTTTGAGGGGAAAGGGGGGAGGGGGGGGGCGTGAGGAGAGTCAACTTAGGTACCCGGCAAATGGGATGAAGGGAGAAGGAAGACAGGCGGAAGGGAACGATGATGAAAACAGAACTTAAAACTCATTACTGGGTTTGTCATCATGAGAAGACAGCTGGTATAGGTTGTTGAATTATAATATGACCTCTGCTTCCGGGGAATTGTCGGGAGTGTGTGTGTGTGTGTGTGTGTGTGTCAGGTTTTTCTATCCTAATGGGGACCAAATAGCCCCACTAGGATAGAAAAACCTGAAACCACCTGATGCGGACGTTTTATGGGTCCCCATGAGGAAATGGTTTATTTTAGGGTTAGGATTTGGGTTTAGGGTTAAGGTTAGAATTAAGATTAGTTTAAGGTAAGGGTGAAGGTTAGGGAGCGTCGAGGTAGCGTAGCGGTCTATTCCGTTGCCTACCAGCACGGGGGCCGCCGGTTCGAATCCCCGTGTTACCTCCGGCTTGGTCGGGCGTCCCTACAGCCACAATTGGCCGTATCTGCGGGTGGGAAGCCGGATGTGGGTATGTGTCCTGGTCGCTGCACTAGCACCTCCTCTGGTCGGGGTGGGGGGCACCTGTTCAGGGAGGAGGGGAAACTAGGGGGAATAGCGTGATCCTCCCATGCGCTACGTCCCCCTGGCGAAACTCCTCACTGTCAGGTGAAAAGAAGCGGCTGGCGACTCCACATGTATCGGAGGAGGCATGTGGTAGTCTGCAGCCCTCCCCGGATCGGCAGAGGGGGTGGAGCAGAGACCGGGACGGCTAAGAGTGTGTGGTGATTGGCCGGGTACAATCGGGGGGAAAGGGGGGGGGGGGTTAGGCATGTAGCTATGATGGTTAAGGGTAGGGAATGAATGTAGTCAATGAGGGGGTCTCCACAAGTATAGGGTGATGGATGTGTGTGTGTGTGTGTGTGTGTGTGTGTGTATCCCATGCAGAAGAACTAGCCTTTACTGCCATCCACCGTCACTGACCCGTGATAAGCTGCGAGGACGGACGCCTAAGGAGCACATGTTTTACACTGACTCAAATCACACAAGAGAGCAAGGGCGAAACGATCCAATAAGAAAAAGATGTAAACAGTATCCTCAACCAATCGTAACTGTTAATAAGCAGAGAAAGAGGGAAGGAAAGAAAATGTCTTGGCCAAACGTGCTGCACAGACAGCGGAGTTTCGATGTGCTGGATGGGAAGAAACAGGCGGACTGCGCTTATTGCCGGAGCATCAGGGCCCGTTCACGTCACTTGGCAGCATGCAACGAACAATGGAGATTCTCGTCAAAACATTATTTGGGCTGCCGTTCAGACAACTGGGTTTTTTTCCAACCCAAACTCTGCATCTTGATGATGCGCATTGACTGGATCCCCACTTGGCGCGGTGATTCTCCCTGTAGAGGACTGATACGACATCTTGTGCCCACCGGATAACTTCTATTGTGGCGTTTGGCTGTAGTTGAAAAGTCTGTAGGTTAAAACCATGCGCATCCAGCCACGTCGAGACCAATATGCAACGCGCGCGCACGCGCACACTCACACAAACATGGACGCGCGCGCACGCACACAAATCTATCATCTGTCAAATCTGCCTCCCTCCCTCCTTCCCTCCCTCCCTCCTTCCATCTCCCAATTTGCAGTCCAGCGGGCGCTCAACACGTTGAACGTGAATGTGAATGAAATATGAAATATGAATATAATCGCAATGTTACAACAACACACACAAAAAAAACCACACGAGCCGGCGCGTTCGTGCATGCCATGCGGTGCAGTCAGAAGAGGGTCACCTTAATGTGCGTGCCAAAAGACGCACGGATGAGGGTCACCCTGTCTCCCCCAAACGGCGAGCGGCGCTCCTCCGTGTGGTCACGATCCCAAAGTCTTGTCGTTCGGCGTGTCAGATGCCGTGGTCGCAGTCCACGTCTCGGCATATGTACCACAGGATCACGTAGAGGATGAGCAGGATGGCGAAGATGAACAGAGCCACCAGGATCGCCTTGGACACGGGCGATATGAAGGACTGCATCTCAGCAGTGGAGAGGCTGCCCGCGATGGTGAACGACACCGGAGACGGACGCTGCGCTCAACAGGAGCCGGCCAGTCCTCCCTGACGTCCGCATTGGTGCGTGTCAACTTAGCCCGGTGTCTATGTCTGGGATCAAACCCAGAAAGAAACAAGGGGAGGGGGGGGGGCAACCACTTGGCCGCGTAAATAAATAAATAAATAAAGTGTTCACAGGTTATCCGTGAATTCGAGTGTGGAACTTTCTCCTTTCTTTCTGTCTCCCCCCCCTCCCTCCTATGATGCTCCCTCCTGGGGTTTCCTCCATCTCTCCCCCCTCCCATAACTTTTCCGTCCCTGCGGAGTTTTGAATCGAATCTAATTCATCTGAATCGAGGATGCGGTTAAGGACCCTGCACTGATTCCTATGCAGAAGCGAGTTTGAAGCAGATGAACAAAATATGCTGCTTAATTACCCAAATGTGACACGTGCACAATTCGTGTCAGTTGCAGAAGGTAACGCGATAAACAAATCGTCACCGAGCTATTAGCTGGGGGCCATACGAACAAAATTTGACTTGACTTTCTTATTTTCTTGGTTTTTTCTTTTCTCTCTCTCTTTCTTTCTTGGATGCTTGCTGTCTCTCACCTCCACCGCCATCATCACCATCGTCATCATCACCACCACCTAACTACGCCATTATCCAGAAGACCCATGAAACACACGGAGCAAGCTTCTTCTCCCCCTCAGGCGTTATTTAGAGAGAGGGGGGAATCACCGACATGAAATGTGACCTAGTCAACACTAGATGGCACACGCAACTCAAAAGCGCCCTCTATACTGGGCCAAGGGTGTTGGCCCTGAGCTGGGCGACCACGATAACGCAACTTGGTCTATCGGCCCTGCACCCTATCATGTTAACGAGTGCGTTGATTGTATTGCCACATGTTAAAATGACGTCTCCTAGACTGGAATAGAATAGAATTATTTTTTCCCAAGGCAAGACGTGCGGATAAATGACACAAATAACAACAAAGTAAACTTACCATAATGGTTCATACGCGTAAAATTATAGTTATAGTAATACATTATACTAATTTACTAATACTATGATACTTTTATACTAAAAATATAATAATTTACAGTGCAACTAGCATGATGGTAATAATGCCCTGATCATGCAGTATTACTATCATTACTAATTATTAATTATATATAATTATTACTACTTTACTGATGCTATTAGACTACACTGTTTACACTCTATTCGCTAACACTAGAGGCTATGGAGCTATGTACAAACCAGTTGGTGTTGCACCTTTACCAGTAGAGAGACACTGCAAGTACATGTATATATGTATTTATATATATATATATGTATGTATGTATATAAAATACACCCCTCCCCCCTCCCCCTTTCCCATCCCGGTCTGCCACACCCATTCCTGTGTATGGCAAGTTGACATGCAACCAGACACCGCGCTGTGTTCGTCCGCGGCCGCTGCCTGAGCACGCGCCGTCTTTTTCTTTTCTTTCTTTTCTTTTCTTTTTTCTTTAACGGCTTGGACGAATTATGAGTCGTAGGTAGCCGAAGCTGCGGCGATAGCTACCGGTGTTTCAGTGTTTTCGGGAGTGGCCACGCAGGAAAGTGAACATTCTCCAGTCGCCATGAAGTTTTGCCCGGTCAACGTTTGGCTCCTTCTGTTTGTGGCCGGGAGCCTCGCGCAGGGTGAGTCCCCCTCGCCATTCGCGGTCCGTTGCTGTGCCGCTCCGAGAGAGAGACAGAGAGAGAGAGAGTGAGAGTGTGAGAGTGAGAGAGTGAGAGCGAGAGAGAGAGAGAGAGTTTTACAGACGGTCCAGACCTGTTTGATTCAGACCCGGGCGGTTTGACGGTCTCTTGGGGGGGGGGGGGTCTCTGATCCTGTTCAGCCAGTATACAAACTACAGCCCCTTTAAAGGCCTTTAAGACTTGACATGGTTAGAAGTCAGTGGCGGCTGAACATTTCGGTGACGTCATGACGTGTAAAATAACCGTAATTCCCAAATAGACGCGAAGTATGTATGTGTGTCTGTATGTAAAGTAAAGCAGGCGAGTCAAAGAAAACGGTAAAGCGGGGGAGGTGTAGTACTTCATCCTCGTGATTAAAATGGTAGCCAAAACGATTGATTGATTGATTGATTGATTATTGATTGATTGATTAAATCAAGAAAAAAAACATGCAACTTCTTCACAGAATAAAATGTCCAAAAAAGACCAGGACACTTACTCACTCCTACCTATTTTTCTACCCCCTCGCCTATTTCACGTGTAAACTAACACGTATTTAGTACAATGAGTCACTATCCATAGCCATGCTAACTCCATGGCTTTCACACCTTGGCATCCACTTGATGAAGAACAAATTAATCTTGACTTTCGATCATGATAATGGGAGGTAGTTGTACTTCCTCTGCAAGGGCTGCATGAGACTGGGTACATCCAACCACAGCTATGCAAAGACTCAGCCGAATGGCATGCACTGCAAAAATTCTGGAAAAGCAGACTTACCCAGCTGAAAGACGACTTAACTATCTGGCCTGTAACGTCAAGGTCTTACACGCTAAGTCAACATCAACATTTGACAAAAATGCAACAAAAACAAACAACCAAAACAAGTTTTACCATAACTTTAATGTAACACAGTGATTACAACGAAGCAAAACAAACAAATGGCATGTTTGATGCCACATATGGAATACTTTTGTCAGCTCCGTAGATATTACCTACATATCGTGAGATCCATTCAAAATGCCTGCGCATGAAAGATCATCTGCTAGGCCCACGCCTTTTCCATTTGCAATGTGATATCATTTGGCCAGCCTTTCACAATGTGTCCTCTCCAGCTTTGTCACTTTTTGAGGATTTCACAGTCTCTCGGACAAAGGGTGTTGGCATAGACTTTGTTTTGGGGGAGACATGTCGCTGGTGTCTGCTGTGACTC
This sequence comes from Lampris incognitus, assembly GCF_029633865.1. NCBI lineage: Eukaryota > Metazoa > Chordata > Actinopteri > Lampriformes > Lampridae > Lampris > Lampris incognitus. Next base: position 14,198,677 of record NC_079231.1, read on the forward strand.
ATGCCAGCCAACCAAGCTCTTGAAAGTATGTCCGCAGGATGTAGTAACTGGCAGATACACTTCCCTAACAACCTGCAAATCTGCAAATGCTGCACACATGTCTCTCTTTTATGCAGCTACAATATGGAACATTTCGTGACTGGTGGTGTTTTGCTGCGGTTTTGAGAGGCTCCCATAGCCCTTGATGGAAAAACATCGGCTAAAACTAGCTCAGAATCAGAGATCATCAAAATGCCTCGGGCCCAGTGTGCAAAACTAACTACGGTTCACTGGGTAGCTCTTTTACCGTGGTGTGTTTCAGTCAGTGATTCGGACTATATGTATTACTTATGATATTATTGCACTTAACACGCTGCTGTTGTTGTTGTTGCTGTAAAAGCTGCACTGGCCTGTATTAACATATTACTATCTTTCTTATGCAGAATTAGACCTACTTGATGCCTTTGGTAAGTCAACTTTATTAGCCGTTATTGAGCATGACATTTTGGACAAACATGAGTTGTTGTTTTTTTTTGCCATAACCAATTTTATCATTGTGATGCAGATACAAATGAAGAGTTGATCAACCGATGGTAAATAATAATTCGCTCTTCTTTATTTCTTGGACCTAGACCTGACGCCACCTCCAAAGGCCGCAGAGCCAAAGCCCACAAGGAAGCCCAAAGCTAATGGTTTGCATCTCGTTCATCTGTCATATGAGTTAGTCCACTGGCTACAATAACACGAATAAGGACAATAACATCATTGCTTCATCATCGGTCTTATCTAGAGATAGCTAGATTTTCTTTTTGTGCAACTCTAATGGCTCTCAAACAAAAGATTGGCCATGGAAACACAGCACAATGCATTGGGCACAAGGAACAAAATAAGAAAACAAAGACGGTCTTTGTGTCTTTTTTCAAGAAGCCATGTACTTACAGTCATTTCTGTGTGTAATGTCCGAAATCAATATAGTATTTAACTAGGAATATATGTTACACTAAAGTTTAGAGATAATGTGCTTTGTTTACATCATGATACATGTTTTTACAGCAATTATACAACCTTTCCTTTCTCCTCCAGATGACGACTTAAACCTTTCGATGCCCTTGGACCAGGTAAGTCTCTCATTGTACTGGGTGATTTGGAAAATATTATGTTTATGTATGGCAAAAATATTTAAGAATCCAACTGAGGTTCATCAGAATGAACTGTGCGGAATTGTAAACTATAATATCAAAAAACCAAAGCTAGTTTTCAAATTATACTCTCTCAAATGTTTCAGGCCTCATTTCGTGAGAAATTTTAATCAACATATTCTTTGTTATCGTCAGTTTAGACAACGCCACTAAGTATCACTTTATGACACTATCCGAATTTCATCTCAATACAATACCATTGAAGATGATAAATGATAATATTGAGTCATTGCCCAGTTCCACGTACTCTATGAGTGTATGTGTATGTATGTCTATGAGTATATGTTGGTTTCTTCTCAGCCTTGATTTATTCAATTTCACTCAGATCCAGAACCAAAGAAGCCCAGCAAACCGGCTGGTGGTGATTCTGGTAAGCTTACATGCAACATTATCTCATTATTATTATTATTAATATTATTATTATTATTATCTTGAAGTCTATTTGCGGTGCATAATTTATTTATCCTAAATAACAACAGACACATCAACATGCTTATGAGCATCTGTAACACTGAGCAACAAGCACAGACGGCATCAAATGAAAGTAAAAGTGATTGTGAAGTGGTGTGTCTATAGGCATTCTTCCATCCAAATGTAAACTGAATTTAAGAAAGCTATTTGGAGACAAAGCGAGAGGAGGCAAGATTGAGATGGTTTGGAGGTGTGCGGAGGAGAGATGCTGGGTATATTGGGAGAAGGATGCTGAATATGGAGCTGCTAGGGAAGAGGAAAAGAGGAAGGCCAAATAGGAGGTTTATGGATGTGGTGAGAGAGGAAACGTAGGTGGCTAGCGTGACAGTTACATGCCTTTGGGGAAGTTACCCAGGCGGACAAACAGAAATACTCTAGCTTATTCTCTATCTCATCATGTATTTAAAAAAAACTATTTCCTTTGCTATTTATCTCATAATATTTACATCGATAAACTTTCCCACAGTCGCAGGCTTTTACTAATGGGAAATGTCAACAGTTTATGGAAGTATCGCTCATGATTCAGCAATTTGACAAAAAAGTTGGGAAATTTTAATGTTGGGCTTATTCAGCTGCTGTATTTATTGCTAGCATTTAGCTCATGCTCTTCTCTCACTGGTTGTGAACACATTATCCCCTTTGTTTTCTCAGGGGGTCTGGATATCTGGATACTCTGGATTTGATAAACCCGCAGCTCCATCTGAGCCAAAGAAACCTGCTGGCGTGGTAAGTGCAGGGCTTTATGGCACACTGGAATAGACGTAATTTCTAAGTAATCTCAAGTTCAAACAAGTCAGAAATTGACGATGCACTTCTCAGGAAAGTTAACTGAATGATCTACGAATTAAGAACGCAAACAGACTTGGATAACTACAGTACAGCGACGTCAGGCAAAACTGACAAGAGGTCTTTTTTTCTGTGTTATTCAAAATGCCCAGATGACATGGGATTTGATCTTGAAGATGCTCTTGGTCCAGGTAAAGTTGTCACCAACAAAGTGCTCTTGGTGTTGGGTGTTGGTGATGGCAAGTGTGTTTAACTAGAGAGGATTGTACTCGTGTTTCAATCATACCTAGCCGATGGATTCTGCTTTGGTCTTGTCGGTTGTCTTGTGTCCTCGTGCCTTTTGTTCCTGCTACCCCATCCTACGCTTTGCAATCAGTTGTTGAGCTTCTTGTGTATTAAAGGGAAATTTAGCCAATTTTCAACCTCATTTCCAACGTACTAATTATAGTGACGCCATCTTTATAGCGTACACATTCTGTATCGCTATAGACTGTTACAGCAAATTGGCTTACTTCCACCGTCCATTGGCGACAGTGGATGACAGAAAAAACTACAAGGCTGACTGGCTGAGACGTTCGTACCAGCATGCATTGCGTTGAGAAACTCATGTAATGCATGGTGGTACATATAGGCAATGTAAAACAGCTCTCTTGGCAAGAGAGTTATTTTTATATTGTGCCGATTGTCAAACCCTTGGCGACTACCTTGTGATTTTGGCTACACAAATAAACTTGACTTGACTTGACAAGAGAACTACCAATTTCTTTGTCAAAATGAATTGCGCCAAAGCAGTCGTAGTTTTTAAAGACCGGAAAGACCACCAGCACTCAGTGAATGTCCAGATATATTCGCAGCGAAATTTCCCTTTAATTCTTAAATTGTAATTCTTTGGTGATTTTTGTGTCCGTTAGTCCCGCTACCTACTTGTTACTTCAGTGTTATTCATTCATTTATTTATTTACATACCTCCGCCTTTACTGACTTGCGTAATATCTTTCTACCCATAGATCCCAAACCTGAACCCAATAAGCCTGTTAAGCCACCCAGCACCGGAGGTGGTAAGTCTGCAGATGCTTAAAGCGGATGTGTCTTTTGGCTTCGATGATGACATGCTTATTAATTTCTACGATTGACAGGAAGTGACATTTAATCCAATTTACAATGATGTTTTGCTTGAAGGTGTGTAATCTGTGTTTAGAAAGTAAACCAGGTCTTAGTCGAAGCTTCTGTTCTCAATAGTGTTTCGAAATTAAGGCCTTATATATGGCACACTGAAATGCCGCAAAAAGGAGACAGAATTGGGTTGTGTCTTCTAGGTGGAGGCTCATTTGATGACTCAGACTTGGCTGATGTGGGCGCAGGAGGGTACAAGCCTGATGGCGGCGATTCAGGAGGTAGGACAACAGTGGTGGCCGGGGGTGACTTTGGTTTTGACCCCACAGCAGAACACATTGTCTGGCAAGTTTTAGCTCTGCTGTGGGTTGATTTCCATAAACTTGACTGGTCATCAATCCATCTGTCTGTAACCACTTGACCCTGGATAAGTCAACAGTCCATTACAGCCCCCCCCCCCCCGCACACACACCCACACCATTCACAGCTGTGGACCATTTAGCGACTCCAATTTGTATAGCTTGCATGTCTTTGGACTGTTGGAAAAAACCCACGCAAACACAAGGAGAACATGGAGTCGCACAGATGGAAACTCGACTGGGGGAAACTAGAAAGGAAGTACAGCATAGCAACTCAGCTACTGCACAAGCTATATGTGGCACCTTTCAAAAATAACGTCTGTGCTATTCGTATGAGTTATGGACATGCAGGGCAATAGTGTCTTAACATTGTCAAAATAATCTGCTAAAAAGTAGCTAAAGAATATTTATCTAACAGCAATAAATGGTCAGCAACAAGTGCATGTACAGTCAAGAATAAGATATGATTAAAAACTAGAGTTTAGTCGAGCATGCCTACAGTGAAAAGTATGGGGACAAAACGTCAACGTAAGTATTTGGGTATGAAAGCTACAACATCCTGTGTATTTGCCTCATATGCATCGTTTCATCTGAAATGCAAATTTTATAAGACAGAAATAACCAGTTTTTCTTGATTATCCCATTACTTTCGATTTTCACTGTAGACAAAAGGCACAAATTCAGTCAGTCCCATTTGGTAGCGGCAGTATTTTTCTTCCTGCGGTGACCCGCTACCGATGGAAAAACTATAAAGCGATGTCAGAGTTTGTGTTTTGTTGTGGGTTGTCAGTAGTTTTTCATAACTTGTCGACTCTTGCATAACTAAGAAACAAAGGAGGCCTGTTATCAATCGCCCCGGCTCTAAAGTTACGAAAGTACATCTGAATTTAAAAACATACAAGATGAAGGCACAAAAACATGCAATGAAATCTCTCAATGCAAATTACCAAGATGTTTAGGAAATGAGTAGAATTACTATATATATATATATATATATATATATATATATATATATATATATATATATATATATATATATATATATATATATATATATATATATATATATCAAGAAGGTCCTGGGTTGGAGCCCTGGGGTAGTTCAACCTTGGGGGTCATCCCGGGTCGTCCTCTGTGTGGAGTTTGCATGTTCTCCCCGTGTCTGCGTGGGTTTCCTCTGGGTGCTCCAGTTTCCTCCCACAGTCCAAAGACATGTAGTTCAGGTGAATCGGCCGTACTAAATTGTCCCTAGGTGTGAATGTGGTGTGTATCGGCCTGTGATGGACTGGCGGCCTGTCCAGGGTGTCTCCCCGCCTGCCGCCCAATGACTGCTGGGATCCCCGTGACCTTGAGAGCAGAGTAAGCGGTTTGGATGATGGATGGATATATGTATATATATGTGTGTGTGTGTGTGTATGTGACCCCCCCCCCCCATATGAGTGATGGGGGGAAAAACATTCAGACAGTACAATTTTATGCTGAAATTCAAGATCTAAATGTGGACAAAGTAAGACTTTAATAGAAACAAGATGTAAATAAAGATGTTTGGCTCTAAAGTATCATTCACTTTTTTTTTGTGTGTGTTTTTATTAATCTAGGTCGCCACCAAAACTACGATGACAGTAATGGCCAAGGTTTATTCCACTTTTTGCTTGAATATCAATATATTGGCTCTGATATGGACATATTTTGTGCCGTTAGGTGACAGTCGTAGAAACTAACGCCACTCTTTTTGGTTCCCACAGGTGGTGCGGGGGAAACTAAAGGTAAATACAACCCTGTCTTATCTTGTTCTTTGCTGTAGTTCTTTCCTGTGAGTCATCGCTTGTCATTTTTATTTGGACACTATCATGGGGGTCATTGTTGACTTGGCTTGCAGAAATTATTTTGTTCCTGAGCCCCTGATGGGGGTTTCCTGCCCTCTTTGTCAAAGCAGAGTAATTGTGTTTAGACATGCAGTAAACGACAGGGTGTGTCCAAGTGAAACAATCCATACATGTTTACACGGCTCGTTGTACCCGCGCCGTCATTTTCCTATCCTCAAGTCGTGAAGGAGCGCTGGCTTGTTTCTCACTTTTGCATATTATATTCTTTTTTCCCCTCACTAAAAAAAACACAAAACAAAAGCGCGGCTAAAAACTCATCAAAAGATCCCAGAAACATGCAGTAAAACATAAAGTACAAATGCAGCGGCACCGTAGCTCACGCCATACTTTTAAGAGCGCGAGTCTAAATAAAAAATGAGCCGAGATTAGTTCGAGGCTTGTGGTGATCAGGTGACATTTCATAATTGTATCCCTGGTTGGCGTGCCATGGCTAAAACTCTGCTACAATTTTGTGTTGTTGCAGATCTAGACCTTCTGTGGGCCAAATTCCTGAAGATGCTTATTGCTAAGATGCCAGAGGAAGTCTTTATTTGGATATCCAACTTAAAGCAAATTGTTGTTCCGCTGTTAGAGAGGGTCATGGAACTGCTGGAGACGGTCCAGTGAGCTCCGGCGTCCCCCCGAAGGCCACGTGCCCGTCTGTTTACGTAGCCTTTATCTTAGGTTTGACAAGTAGAGCTCGGATTGACTGTTCACAGATCCTAGGTGCTTGGGTGGGGCGGGGGTGAGGGCTGGAATACCTTCTCAGATGGACTTAATAATATTGGGTGTGCACATACTTTGTTTTCACCCGCAACCGTTTCCAGGTATTGTTCACAAAATGTGATGGATCGTTCATTGCATGTAAACGGGGCAGATCCTAGAGGAAACTTTTCACACGTGGCGCTCATGAAGAGGCACCAAAAAGCCTGCGTACCCGCTCAGTTTGCCGGATGAAATTGCAAAGGATCCATTTTGTTCAGTTTCATGTTTGAATTCAAGCCGCTCCCTCGGCAGTTTTCCCTGGCACGGTGGTGTCATGTGTGGATATGAGCCAGTCTTTCCACTGGCAAATTGTAGTTGATCTCATGTTTGTTGGGTCAGCCTAGTTCCTGGCCTGGACTCAATGAGTCAGTAATAGATTAAAAAAGAGGCATCTGTAGTGCAGCGTAGCAAAAAGCACGTGAGCTCTTACACCCTCCTTTTATTATTCAAATGTGGGTTTCTAATGCAAAGAAACGTCTTCCATTCACGACAATAGAGAGAGAGGGAGGTTTTCGTCTGTTACTTTGGACCCCTTCGCCTCCTGACACGCCCAGGTCCATGCCGTAGTGGTTAGAGGGAAGGCCTTAGATGTTAGCAGTAGTCAGCACACATTCCTCACATTGCCCAGATGTTATGGGACTGTCGAAAGATCACTCATATTGTCTTTATAAGGGAAACCACTGGGAAACATTCGCTATTTACTCATGAGGGAAATCTCACCCATGTTTGAGCGACGACAAATTGGCTTATACCTGACTGGATGATGTCCACCAATCACCCCCCCTGGCAATTCTTACTTGGTGAAAATGCTCCTTGTGCATTTTTTTTTTGACTGTGTACTTTATTCTTGAATGGCAGTGTGTATATTTGTGGTGGGGTGCTTGTCGTCGTCTTCCTTTTCTTAGGTTAGGAAATTGAGAAATGTCTGTGCTATTAATAAAACCTGTGGGATGGTCGCGGGTGCACAAAGCGTTTTGATTTATGATCTTCTCCTCGTTGGACTGGAGGTTACTAGATGGTGCAATACACAGGCGGTACGTTTTTCACCCGTAAGTCATGCCGGGATACCATCCACTGTTTTGTTTGTGGTGGGGTGGGGTAGGTCGGTGGGTGGGGCAGGATTGGGTTCCCTTCCCATCCACTCCAGGCAGCGCCCTATTATTTTGCACGCTACACCATCACACAACTCCTCCTGGCTCATGACTCGGTGTGGGCTGTACAGTCAACACTGCGTTTGTGCGCGTCACGAGGCCGGTGAGGTTTATTCACTCGAGTGTGAGTTTAATCCTTTTGTCTGCTGCTCCTCTGCCCCACCCTGTCCTCCAGGGTGCTCTTACACGTGTTAAACTTCTGCTTTTACCCACGTTGTCTGGTTCTGACCCTCCGTTTTGGTTCCTATTAGCGGCGTTTCGATCCATTTTTTCCACCACCCCCCCATCACCCCTTAGTTGACTCCTTTATTTTGGTTCGTGTTTGCTGTGTACTGCTGTGTATGGATTGCGTGTTTGCGTAACCATGAAAACACAACAATTCAACACAAGCCTCCTCACCATAGGGTTTTTCCATCCTCTCTGCCGTTGCACTTACTTTGCACCACAGGAGCTGGCTGTCACTGCCACCTTGTGGAATAACAGTGTACAAACTGGCCGTCTAAAAACTTAAATATATTTAAACACGGTGTTGTTGCATTACTGTTAACATTATGGATTCTGTATTGGGAGGATGAATCTGTGTTGAATCCTAACTTTAAAGAAAAACTGCAAAGAAAACCAGAACTGGATAGTTGTGCTGATCGGCAAGCCAAGTTTATTTGTGTAGCACATTTCATGCACAAAGGCAATTCAAAGTGCTTTACGTAAGGTTTGAGGGATTATTAGACCGTATGTACCTGATGTACCCGACCGCTAGATTTATCAAAAGGCCGAGCACTCAGCGAGAGAAAAGCCCAGCAGCTGTATGGAGGCCTGCCGTTAAGTATTTTTCTGGCCTTGAGAGGTGAGCAACATTATAATAATGGATTACATTCGTATAGCGCTTTATCCAGACACCCAAAGTGCTTCAAAGTGAAGGGGGGGAACTCACCTCGACCAATACCTGGGTGATGCACAGCAGCCATTTTGCGCCAGAACACTCACCACACATCCGCTTGAGGTGGGGAGGGAGGAATCATTGAGTCAGTTACATGGGGGGATGATTAGGTGGCCAGATGGAGAGAGCCATGTTGGGAATTTTGCCAGGACACCGGGGGACCCCCTACTCTTTGTGATAAGTGCCACTTTAATGACCACAGTGAGTCAGGACCTCGGTTTAACGTCTCATCCGAAGGACGGCGTCTCCTGCAGCACAGTGTCCCCATCACTACACCGGGACTTTTTGTTATTGTTTTGATTAGAACCAGGGGGAAGACTGCCCCCTACTGACCGACCAACACCACTTCCAGCAGCAACTTGAGTTTTCCCGGGAGGTCTCCCTTCCAATTACTAAGCCAAGCCCACACCTGCTTAGCTTCCGTCATTCAGCAGAGCCAGGGTACATGTTGGTATGGCTGTCGGCACCATTCTTTTATTCGCTCTAAACACCCGAGTCCATTCAGCGCAGTAGTTTGTGCTGAACTTGTACTCAGTTTCATAACCCTCAGATACACTGATACAAGAGCACATCTTCTGAAAATACACCAGGCGAGTCATCTCTTCGCATGCTGAAATCTTGCACAATCGATAGTCCCGACAAACTTCCCCATTTACTCCACTTGGTGCCATTTACTTTTCTAACTTACCAATCGGCCTCGCTGACAAAAGGACGTGCTATCAAATGGAGGCCTCAGTTGAAGGTGATGCAGAAAAACAGATCCCCAGGGTATGTACTTATCCGATGGATGCAACATGCAAACGTGCAAGAGTGATTGAGCTTATGGGTACATTTCAACATGTCTGATCTCGTTTGTGCTTTAGGAGCTGAAACGGGCCAGATTGCAGGAATTGCCAGCGCCATAGGAGTGGCAATCCTCGGAGCAGCATCCAGTTACTTTGCCTATCAGAAGAAGAAGCTCTGCTTCAAGCTGCAGGGTGGTGAGTACCCGGGACCTCCTGTTGTCATGGAGGGCCTTGTAGGTCAATCCAAATCAAGTACACGGCATTGCTTATCAGTGTCATGTAGTGCCGGATGATATGGAAAAATGCTATCATGATGATCATAGGCAACTGAGGTGGAGCTGAGATGTGGTTGGTGACCCATGTGTTGTCTTTTCAGGTGCAGATCCAGAGAGTGGCAAGGGCCATCAAGGCACTCATTCTGAACCCCAAGGTAGGCTGTCAGTTACAGTGCTCTGAGGGCAATTGTTTACTTTTTTCACTATTTTCTTTTTTTTTTAACCATAAAATAAAGAAAAGCGTTCCTTCATGCATTACAGCGATGCCGTATTAATTAGATTTTAATGTACGGATACAAATAAAACCGCTTCTGTTTAACTGAAGTGAATCTACTTTTGTTGAACTGGAGTAAATATAGTTAAACTTCACCACCCACCTAGCCGATATTTAAAGGCCCCATTAAAGTGGTTTCCGGGGCACAGGAAAGTTCTGCGATTTGATGTATATCCAAATGAAACTGAAAGGTCATGGGGGGGGGTAAGGTGAGGGAGGGAGTTTAATTTTAGAGGAATGTCGACATGGACACGCGATCGGCTAGTTTCAGTTCGGTGGTATGAGATCCCTCGTCATCTCTCGGTCTCTCTCCCAGTTCACTGGACATTTTGGTTCGTGTACGCCTGCAGGGGCACAGAAATGTGACTTAAGATATCGTTGTATTTGTCAGGAATAGAAAAACCCGATTCTTCCAAGCACCAAAATGAAATATTTGTTGTGATGGGAAAAGGACACGGTGAAAGGACACAGAGTGTAGTTTTGAAAAAGTTTTATTATAGATATAAAAGGGTATAGTTTTAAATCAATGTAAATTTAGTGAGGCTATGAGGTTGACAAGGAAGAAAATACTTCATTTTGCATTTCTTGGGACCTTTGAGCTCACTAAAGTGAAGGAGAGCTCTGTAAAGTGTGCCTCTCCCTAGAAAGTGACTGTTACTGTGGACATAATAGTAATTGATCACATTTATATAGCGCTTTTATTCAGACACGTAAAACATTTAATTAGAGCCTTTATTCTGCACGATAACAGTTGTTTTTCAGTTTTTGTTCAATCGATTCAAACCGACAGGGGACCTATAGCACCTTGAAACGAAGTCCTTTCCGTGCATGTGATTAATTGTCTTTATGCATGCTCAATAATCCAGGTGAGGAAATCACAGGAAGTTGAATCGGTTCATCTGGGCATAACGTTTATTGACAGAAACGTTTCATCACTCATCTAAGTGACGTCCTCAGTCTCAACTGACTGCAGGTATCCCCACCCTCATAAACAATACAGTGGCATGACGACCGAAACCAGCGACCGGTTTCATATGCAAATTATAATGGTCATGTGTACTATTCACAGAGAATTGGGGAATAGTTGCAACCACAGCATTGTAAGATGGTGACAGGTGCACTCTTAGTTAGGGTCAACGTCAAAGAGGCCGTCTATGTGAAGACGATCATCCCTGAACTGGGGGAGGGATTGCCATGACTTGTACATCGGGGAAACTAAACAGACGCTGACCAAGAGGATGGCACAACACAGGAGAGCTAACACGTCAGGCCAGGACTCCGCAGTCTACACCCGTCTACAGGCCAGTGGTCACTCTTTCAAGGATGAGGATGTACACATCCTTGATAGGGAGGAACGCTGGTTTGAACGGGGAGTCAAAGAGGCCATGTGTGTGAAGAGGGAACGACCATCTCTGAACCGGGGTGGGGGCTGGGGGGGTCTCAGAGTACATCTGTCCCCATTTTACGATGCTGTGATTGCAACTATTCTGAAATCCCCTGTGAATAGTACACATGGGCATTGTAACTCTAGTTAATGGTCATGGCTATCTGCATATGAAACCGATCGTTGGTTTCGGTCGTTATGCCACTGTGTTGTTTATAAGGGTGGGGATACCTGCAGTCAGTTGAGACCGAAGAGGTCGCTTAGATGAGTGATGAAACGTTTCTCTCGATAAATGCTGCATCCAGATGAACTGACTCACCCTTCTGGGCATGTGAGTAATTGTCCTGTTTTCATCCGTTTCCAGTTCTCAGCAACCTGCTCAGCTCGTCCTAGACGTCCTTTCCTGAACACACATTTGAGACCTCATCCGTGGGCTCCGCGGCTCACAGAACCGAAGTTGAATGAACTGTCACGTCGTCACATTTGCCGAGAGAGATCGAGTTCTGGATGTTTCGCCGCCTTCCGCTTTGTTTTAATCAACGGATCGATTCAAAAAGCTGACTGTAAAAGCTCTAAAGCGATTGTTACCCTATCTGTATGACACATTTTGTTGCATTTATGTTTGGCTTACTTGACATTGCTCTGTCGCCACTCTCTCATCTGAGATATGACTTAAATGATGGTTCAACCTGACATTGGCTTTTGCACATAGCTTTTTGTATGTTTTACTATTGTACAAATGTTTTTTTTTCTTACGGATAACCCTTAATGTGTATTTTTGCTCGCTTGCACCTGCAGATATATGAGGTGTACTGCATCGGAAAGCTTCAGATGATGTCTAATAAGTTTGCAGTCATAGAAAAGTATACAGCATTGGGCATCTGTTAAGTAAGTGGCGTTAAACAAACCAAGTTATTTGCTAGCGTTTTTTTACTGATCGTATTTGGCACGGGTCTGACGGCACCTATAACCTGCTATACAGATGTTTGTTTTTGAGATGTGTATTAATACACTATAACCACCAAGTGACTGGACATGGATCCACCAGAAGGATTTACCTTTTTTTTTTCTTTTTTTTTTTATTGTTAAAGCTTTACTGTTCAGTATTTTCAAAAGAAGGTTGGTACTACATACTACATAGGGTGTTAACCTGAGCTTTATGTGTGCATTTTAACACTTTTACTTCCTAGTTTTAAGTTTTATCCGTTAGTTTTGCCTCAACATACAAAGTTCTGCATACATAGGCAAGGCTTTGAGGCAGTGCAGCAAATATGATCAACATACCCCCCCCCCCCCCCCCCGTTCTGTGTCTGTGCCCTACAGCCCACAATGCCATCAAGGCTGAATTTATTTCTTTTCTTGGTAACCACGTGGGAGAAAGCATCCCCATTGCCTCACACCGGTGCCCATGTGTCATTGCCTTATCGCACAATGAGATGAGCACCTGAATCGCCGAAGAGTGCTGGCACATTGTGGGGTTTTCGGTGGGTGGGTCGCTAGGTGGGTGGGTGGTACCGGCTATGATACCAAAATTTCGAAATCAATCATAACCTGGAATGTAAATACTGAGTGAATACTAATGTGTATAGATGCCTTGATGATGCACCGTGCTTTTTGGGGTTTTTTTTCCGCCCAATGACGGGATCGTTTGATGTGTATTCTGGGTGTGTATGTTTTGTTTTGTTTTTTTGGGAGAAAGCTGCCATTATTGTGTTAGAGTTCAACTTGTAAAGACGTTATCCAGACATACTACAGCTGTTGGTTAGATATATCATTTCCTTGTGTTTGTTCAGATCCGGGAGTCACTCATCACAGACGAGCGGATGAACAGTGTGGGTTTCAATAAAGTGTTGTACAGATTTGTATTTGCATCATTTGCCTGTGTTAACACATCACCTGCTGCAGTGCCATGGACCCAAGTGTTAGGAGCTGGAAACGAGGGATTCGGCTGTGATCTCCTTTGCTGTTGAAGATGAGCTGACGAACGGCGAGCGGATTGAATTTTGACTTATCAGCTGTGGGAGGAGGAGAGGGCGGTGCGTTTAGGCCCTGTCTGTTGCAAAACATTTGGACAAGCACCCTTTGATCCAGTTGAATGACCACATGACCAAACCCTCTGCTCCTTTTCTCAATACGGCACTGTTAAAACTCTGGGATCTGACCCGAGTTTGTAATTGTGGACACAAATTCACCATCGTGACGTCTGGTACCATCTGATGCACATGGACAACTCTGACTGATGCAAAACAGGACTCTCAACCGGACTGATTTCAGTTGTCCACTTCACTTTCGACTCGTTGTGAGATTGCGGCAGAAACTGGACTGCTGTGCAGAAACTGAACTGCTGTGCAGCCACGCGGCGTCTGCATGAGGGATCTGCAGGAAAAAAACAAAACCCGTGAATCATTTAACCCTTTTGTGGAAGAAAATTGGACAAACATTGGCACCTAATTCTTCGATACCAAGAATGTCAGGTAGGTCTACATCCATATCGCAGTTGATTTCCAGTGAGTCGGTCAGAAAGTGAACTTGCATCTGTTTGGTCAGTTTAGTCAACTTGAATAGGTTAAAAACAAATCGGCTGAGTCAACGGTGCTCAACCTGGGAAATAAAACTGGGGTTCCCTCAAAGACTCTGTAACTCATATAGGACATAATGAGCCAGCAATAACAGCCCACTTGAACTCTAGCACCTCGGCCTTGCACATGCGGGTGATGAAAAAGAAACTGATGGAGGGTAATGTGTATCTAACTGCAAGCCAAGCAAAGATAAGGCAAACACTTCCATCACGAGCGCACTCTCATTGTTCCTTATCATATTTACCCGCGGTGAAGCCATCTCCAAAACGACTGCACATAGATAGCATTCACTGGCTACGGGCGAATCCCATGTGGGGTTACCCTAGATTCATTGGGGGAAGGCTGCACTCATTTCCTGATTAGGTTTCTCTCTCTCTTTCTCTCTCACTCTCTCTCTCTCTCAAGCCGGCGAGGCCTTCGTGACCTTGGCCACCACAGATGACTACTGTATGGGAGCTGTGGTCCTGGCCCGGAGTGTGCGGCGACATGGGACCACACGTCACATAGTCATCCTAGTTTCCTCTAACGTGTCTCGGGAGTCGCGGTGGGTGTCACTTAACAAATAACACATTTAAGTCAGTGCCGGCCCGAGGGGCAAATCAGATTCTGTTTAGGGCTGTAAAAAGGCTTGAGGCCGTCCCTGCATTACTACGGTAGTCCAGAGAAGACCTATAACAAATAATTATTCTGCGGTTTTTCCATTAGGGTAACCAGAAAAATGCTGTATCGTTCATTTGAATAACACATTAATTTATATTACTACCCCATGGGCACCAGAATTATGGTGCATAAGTTGTGTGGTGCTGCAAGGAGCACATAGAAGGACTAAAATATTATCATACTAGAAATTAAATTATAAACTAGATATCTATGTGATGTTGAATGCTATACTAGATGACAATATGCAATATTATTCTAGATGGCAACAAAGCAAGATTTATAAATGATCAATATTTGTTTGTTTTTTTTAAAGTTATGTCATGATAATGTGTCATTTCTTTCATTGTCTCTGCATAAAAAACACAGAAAATGATTGTTTGCAGTTAGTCCTCCCTGGATGGCCATACAACACATATCGTCAAAGAGAAATGAGCGGCCTTGCTTGAAGATTTCTAGTTGTTTGACGAACCGTTATGATTGTTCATCTTATGGTGCAACCATCATGGGCTCCGGGGGAAAGCCTCACGTGTTCCTTCAAAGAATGCTATCTGCAAGATAGGCGTCAGCTTTGCACCATGCTATTTGAGCATGAAAAGTTATCTGAAAAAAGATGAATCACAGATCACTTTTGAACTGTTGAGCTAAAGTGTTTCACATATACATTCCCTGACTCCTACTCTGCTGATATTTAACCAGGAAAGAACAAGTCAAGCATGCCCTGATGCTTGTTGTGACACTGACACTACAGTAGACCAAAGTAAAAGTTATCCCTGCATGGTATTTGCTCTGTTTCCCTGATGTATTGCATCCTGACGATGCTATGAAGCAGCTGGGCTGGACTTTGACTTTAGCTTAATTTGCGGTGACGAAAAAAGAAATAACAGAGGCTGAATAAAAAGGACACAGGAAAAATATCAAAGAAATGTGTACAGACGAGCAGCTCATGGCAGGATTACTGACCAGCACCCCAGGCCATCAGCTGCTCAGCTATTGGGCATAAGGCATTCCCAAAGCCACAAGTCCAAATGGAAAAAGAAGCTCAGACCAAAGCCTTGCATAGCATATTGACAGTGTCCACTGTTGCAGTCTGCTAAAGCAAATTTATTTCTGTTGCAGACTCAAACAGGAGCCAATATTAAAGCAGACGCCAAAACTTTGGTATCTGCTGATGTAGATGTGAGTCACACTGGTTATTGCTATGAGGGCCCCAGCTACAGTGCTGATCAACACAAGGGCCTAAATGTTCAATTTAGAAAGGTTTACATTGTAGCCCATATAAGGTTGAGTAAAGGCAGTGAAGGAAGTAAAGGAATAGACGGCTAACCCTTTACGCTAACCAAGGTTGCGGTTGTGTTGTTTATTAGGTTAGATATTAGCCTTAATTTTTGTAGGGTTGTCAACGCTCACGCATCTGGCGTGAGTCTCACGCTTTCGTTTACATGCACAGTTTAGTCGAGCTATGGTTATAGCTCGATTAGTTAATTAGACCGACTACTGACTTTGGTCCCAGCATACATGCGCGGGAGGGAAATCGATTTACTGAGGGAGTCATGTGGGCTCCGCTACGATAGGTGGCGATATGCACTCTTTCTGCTTGTTTGTATTGGGCCATTACTGGTTGACCTATTACGTCACACGCATATTTTTAAACCCTGCCCCAACCATCTGCTCGGCTACTTTTTTGAATAATTCGCCATTTCTTGTCTTCCTCCCGTCCATGTATTTTAAAAGGTTCAGCTCTTTCAACTGAGTAAGCATATACTCCGTCTCTTCATCCGTCCAAAAACGAGCTCTCGATGTTTTCGCCATGTTTGCAGTTACTGGCTTCCTCTTCTTGCGCCCCCCCCTCTTCAGTTTACGCTGTTCGACTTCCGGGTCAGACTTGGCGCGCGGAAAGTTAGGGCGTGCGCAGATCGCCTCGACCAGCTCCAGTCCGACTAAGGCGTATACATGCAGAAGTAAATCGACTTCCAATCGCATTATCTGGGTGTGTCAGTCCGACTGTTACAACTTCGATTTCCGTCGAGCTAACATGTTTACATGCATTTTAAAAGTCCGGTTTAGTCGGACTAACGCAATAATTCGATTTTTTAAGTGTCATGTAAACGTACCGAGTTCCCGCTCTCGCGATATCAAGGCAAATCTCGCGCCAAAATACTTCGACAGCAACAGAGATGAACAGGCGAACGTAAAAGTCTTTCTGGTATAGTAATGGTATAAAAGTCTTTCTGGTATAGTAATGGTATAAAAGTCTTTCTGGTATAGTCACGGTGAAACCAAGCAAACGATTTTGACTCTAGAAGATAGCTGAGTATTCGAAAACCGGATACGTGTGTGTGTTTCCATGGAGACGCGTCTTTAACCTCTCTGATTGGTGCGCGATGCTTCTCTCCGTGTTGAGTTAAACGCTCTGTAAACAGACAGCTAGCTTACGTTAGCTTGCCAACGGTAAGTGCACGGCAGGGAGAAGAATGAAAGCAAAGTGCGCAAAATCTCCCTCTGGACAGGTTACCAAAGTTGGCTACTCCGATTTTTGTGAACCAGGGCCTGTCCTGATGCAGTGTCTTGCACAAATCATATCGAAACCCCTCAGTGAATAGGTAAGTAGGCCTACTTAGATCTTACCATGGGCCCGGAAGACTTCAGCACAATAATGGATGGTTTTTATTTTGCTTCATTTTCTCTGCTGATGAAATAAGTCGCTTGCAGACTAAAATTGACCAAGACTGCTGTTGACAATTAAGCTAGATACACGTAATGTTATATTAGCCTCAAGCTTGCAGTCCCATGCACCAACGCACTAGTTTTATATTTATATATATCAACAGTTTATGGGCTTTTCTTTTATCTTATTAAAGTTATGACTGCATATTTGCTTCAAAGGTTGTGCTTAGGCCCATTTAGTCAGCCGTTTGTACATTTTATTTTACAAGTCCAGCTTGAGGGTTCGAGTTAACGCACCATCCATTGATCCTATTTCATCTGTGGCCATTGCAGAGTTCAAAAGTGGAAATTTGGCAACGACGGGGTCGAGACGCTAATTCTGCATAGTCATGTAAAACTGGCAGCAACAAAGTCTTATGTTTTACTTCATAAACTGGCTCCACGTCCAAAACCTTTTTTTTGAAAGCACTCGCAAACACATGTAAGCATTGATTCGCAAGAGCAGTGTTGGTTAACTTTAGCATGCAAGCGACCCATTTCATCCGCAGAGAAAATGCAGTAAAACCCATCCGTTATTGTGCAGATCTTGCCTGTTAACAATGGCCAGATGTGTCAAGGTGACTCACCTTTGATCCAGCCTAAAGTCCACGTCAACTGTGCAGTAGAATAATAATGGTCGTATAATGTAACTGGAAAAAAAAACCCTGCCAGTACCACAATATTAATATTTGTGACTGAGGGGGAAAAAAACGCGATTAAATGCTGGTAAAATGTAGTCTAATAACCACGACAAGAGAGAATGAACAAATTTATTCAAATCACTGAACACATAGAGATTGTAAACGATAGGCCCTATGTTAAAAAAGCTGCAAAATATTTGAATACGAATACATTCATGCTGAGTAATAATAATAATAATAATAGTAATAAACTTTATTTGTATGGCACCTTTCGTACATAAAATGCAGCTCAAAGTGCTTTACATTAAAAACAGGGGAAACAAAACTCAACAGCACAGATAAAATAAGTTAAAAATAATCAAACACAGACCTAGGCAAAAACAAAACAAAACAACCCCAACATAAAACAAGGCAAGAAATGAAACCACGGTACAAGATTAAAAAATAAGAATAAAAAGAAATACAAAGTGGAATTAATTAAAAGCAAGAGCATAAAAATGGGTTCCTGAGCTGATTCTTAAAACTATCTATGGACGTTGCTTCTCTTATTTGTTGAGTAATACTACACATTCATTGAAGGATTATGCAAGATACTGTATTAGGACAGGACCTGGTTCACAAAGATTAAGTCAAATCTAACAGCCTGCCTGCAGCTAGGCTAACTAGCGTTAGCCTGCCAGTGACGTGGGAGCACGCGCAGT
The DNA here is from genome assembly GCF_029633865.1 of Lampris incognitus. Classification (NCBI taxonomy): domain Eukaryota; kingdom Metazoa; phylum Chordata; class Actinopteri; order Lampriformes; family Lampridae; genus Lampris; species Lampris incognitus. The sequence goes on from NC_079231.1 coordinate 14,217,304, forward strand.
TCGATGTTCTGATGTGAAACTTGAAACTGATTTTTTTCAGCCCGCAATTGCAAATTATGAAATTCCAACGGCTAAATTCACCTCTAAACAAATCCAAAACTAACTCATAATCTAAAAATTCAAATGAATGAAATATGCCGATTTACGTCATCCTTTTTTTAAGGGCGACCCCTGCTGGATACAAATTGCACTTCCTGAAAGAAAAGTTATCCAGTGATTTTATTTCTAAGTGGAACTCCAGAATCATATCCAACAGGACAGACAATCCTATTTTAAAGCATTTGATTAAAATATGGTGTGTGACTCATGGAAGTCTTGGACTGAAAATGGGACTGTCACCTAAAACACCTCCGAGACAAAATTAACTCATACCCATGACATACCCAACCCATGAATGGTTCAGGTCTTAGCTGTCAAATAGAGGCTTTTCTGTAGACCAGTTCTCTGTACTTGCCTCCCTTCATTGGCTTCCTGTCTGTTTTAGGATCCAGTTTAAGATTTTATTACTTGTTTTTAAGTCTTTAAATGGGCTGGCACCACCTTATTTATCTGAGTTAATGCATCATCATAGGCCAGTCAGAGCACTCGGGTCAACAAACCAGATGCTCTTACATGTTCTGAGACCCAGGCTTAAGAATAGGGGCAACAGAGCCTTTGCAGTGGCTGCTGCACCTGATCTCTGGAACAATCTCCCAGTACACATGAGATCTGCTCAGACCCTAGAGACTTGAAATCTTTGTTAAAGACCTACCTCTTCTCGCTGGCATTCAATTCAAGTTGAGCTTGACACCATGATTTTATTGTGCAAATATGCTATTACTCTTATGTTTTATTGTTTATATTTTATATTCTTTATTTTATTATGTTTTCTTTATATATATTTTATATTCATATATGTCACTTATTTTATATTGTATCTTAAGCTTGTGCAGCACTTCGGTTCAACTGTGGTTGTTTTAATTGTGCTGTATAGATAAATTTGACTTGATTGACTTGACATGACTCTAAACAACAAGATTTGGAAACTTGGGATCACAAAGGGATCCGGCATTTGGAAGACTGCTACAAAAAAGGACTTCTCATGTCCTTTGAACAATTGAAGAGGAAATACGACTTGTCCAGCAAGATATTCTTCTGTTATCTGCAGTTAAGATATTTTCTTAGAACCAACCTGGACCCTGGAAGGACTTTACCTGTAGAGAGAAACTGCTTCATGAGGGAAGTGTATATGAATTTATTTCTAAAACGTACTCCTTACTGCTGAATGAGGGCCCAAAGCCAAGGCTGCACAAATCTAGAGCGAGATGGGAATCAGATCAGAACACAGCAATTGATGCACAACTCTGGTCAGATTTATGTCGAGGTGGTGTGTCTGCTGCCATTAATGCGCAGTACAGATTGCTTCACTATAATGTCCTCCATCAACTGTACCTCACCCCAAAGAAACTACATAAATCCAAACCTGAATTCTCAGAAATGTGCTTCAGATGTGGCATAGAGGTAGGCTTCTTCCTGCACTGTACATGGTTCTGTGCAAAGGTGAGGCCCTTTTGGTTCGACTTCTGCGACGCCTTGACCAAGATCACAGGAGTTACCTTCCCATTAGATCCTGAGCTTTGCTTACTGGGGAATTTCACAAGTGTTAGTAGATCCTCAAACAATTCCCAAACTAAATTTATGGAAATAACTTAATGTGTGGCCAGGAAATGCATAACAGTGACATGGAAATCTGATTCCCCTCTCCTCATTGATTGATGGTCTTCGGAAATGAACAGTTGTATTCCCCTTGAAAACATATAGTTTTAGAAAAGGATACAACACCTTTCTGAGAATTCAGCAACCGTACCCAGAGTACGTAGGCACATCCCTGATGCCACCACAGGGATGTGATCATTTCTGGCAGGCCAGAGGCCTCTTTAAAGGAGATAGCACTGTGTTAGTGCAGTGTCTCTGTATTTCACTCTATGCACCAACCCCCCCCCCCCTTGTCTTTCGTTTGTAGGAAGAGTAGGGAATTGGGGTTTCTTTGGTGTTTTGTATGGTTGTTAAAATAGGTCGGAAAATGAAAAATAAAATATTCCCCAAAAAAAAATGCAGCCAACAAATTCAGATACAATGTATTGAAATTCAAATTCTATTGACAGCTGTCTGGCTCCACATAGACACTGCTTACTGAAGCCAAAACTCAGAGAAAAAGAAAGGGAGCTCAACCTGTTCACGAAACAGTTCTGCTTGGTCATAACTCCGACTATTTTCTATTTTGGGATTTTGCAGCATGAGTACCGCTCCACCCGGCTATATCTTTGCTAAGGTGCTGGAAGCATAAATGAGTCCAAACTGACGGAAAAGATTTCCGCACACTTGGCTCTATGCAGTGTATCACTTCATTTCAGCTTTTGGTCTGTCAGACCCTTGTATGCTCTGACGAAGGTCTGACAGACCATGTTTCCAGATCTCGCGGGCAGCACATTCAGGCCTCTTGTCCATCTAGAGCCCTGAAAGCTTCTGAAAAGACACGCTGAGCCTTTAACTGAAAGCGTGCATCCTCACATACTCCAATAAACTCATTGACATTCAACTGGCAACGCGAGCTGGGTGAAAAAAAATTCAGCGTGATAGTGCACTGGATTTCCTGGAGACCACAAACATCATGAAAATAATGATAATAACCATACATAGTAATCGTGACTATAAATGTGTATGCTGAGTTTAGATTGCTCAAGCTGTGGGGAGGATGCCCGCTGCTGCAAAGAGGGATAAGAAAGACAGTAGTTAGTCTTTTGTTTTTTTTTGTTTTTTTTGTGGATTTTCCCCCTTTTTTCTACCCCACTTTTCCGAGCTGCCCTGGTCGCTGCTCCACCTGCTCTGCAGATCCGGGGAGGGCTGCAGACTACCACATGCCTCCTCTGATACATGTGGAGTTGCCACCCGCTTCTTTTCACCTGACAGTGAGGAGTTTCACTGGGGGGTACATGGGAGGATCACGCTATTCCCCCCAGTTCTCCCTCCCCCCTGAACAGGTGCCCCGACCGACCAGAGGAGGTGCTAGTGCAGCGACCAGGACACATACCCACATCTGGCTTCCCACCCGCAGACACGGCCAGTTGTGTCTGTAGGGACGCTTGACCAAGCCAGAGGTAACATGGGGGTTAGAACCGGCGATCCCCGTGTTGGTAGGCAACGGAATAGACCACCACGCTACCCGGACGCCCCGGAAAGACAGCAGTTTTGATGAAGAAGAAAAATGAAATGAATAAAAGAGTGTAATTTTTCCACAGCAACAAAATTGAATGATGAGACTATTGTTTGCATCTCTGTGTTGCTATCTGGTGCATCTTTACTTCTCTGTAGGCTCTCCCTGGAACAAGTGTTCGATGAGGTCATCCCGGTAGATGTGATGGACAGCGGGGACCGGGCGCACCTCTCCTTGCTGGGACGTCCGGAGTTGGGGGTCACCTTCACGAAGCTCCATTGCTGGACACTCACCCAGTACAGCAAATGCGTCTTCCTAGATGCCGACACACTCGTAAGTCCGCCATACATTATCCTACAGTCACTGGGCCTCGTTCATCAATTGTTCGTATGTACAAATTTGCTCTTACCCACCCATGGATTTTTTTTAGCCCTGAGGTTTGTCTGACAGACCAGTGTAGAACCTGGCTAACCCCTGAATTTAGACACCAGTTAGCTAACACTGATGTCTGTGCAAGCCTGAGTGATTGCTCGTTGCAAGAGGTAGACAATAGACGTTAGGGGGAAGGAATTACAGATCACCATCAGGCTTTGCTGCTACCTGTCAGACAATGTTGAGGGCTAAAATATTCCATGAGTGTGTAAGAACAAATTTGTATGTACGATCGATTGATGAATGAGGCCCAATGTTCTTCTCCTCGCGTATAGATTAGCTCCCAGAGCCGTTTCGATTGTCAAGCAACTCATAGTGATTAGGTACAGAAAGCGAACGAGCGACTGTACATCTGTAGGGTTTTAACAACCCTCCACGACAAATTCATTCATCCATTCGTTCATCTATCCAGATGTCTTGGCACATGCTCATCTGTTCAGATGTTTTCGTCTTCAGCCACGTCACTGTAACTTCGATTAACTTTTAATGGGATGACTGAAAATAAATGCACCGAGCGCCGTTAAAACATTAATACAATACACATTTCTCGCCTCGTGTAAAAGGAAGAGTTGACCTCTTTGCACGGCACATGCGAGAACGGTCGCCTCAGACTAATCTGGAGGCCAGCATGTTTGATTTGGCTCTTGAAAAATTCATCCATCCCAGCTTTAAATGATTGGGTAGCGTTTTTCAAACATATTGTCACTGAGACCAGTACCCGGCACAGAGCTGACCAGCGGACTACGATGTGACCTGTAGGATCTTTTTTCTTTTCTTTCTTTTTTGTTCTACGTGAACAAACATACCTTCCCAGTTCGGGTTAAAGGACATGTTTGAAGGCCACGGCTGAGCAAACAGAGATGAATATATCATCCAGGAGGTCATGGTGAACATTCCATGGTCAACGTATGTGTATTTGTACCACACACACACACACACACACACACACCACAGCATCTTTCAGGTTAACCTTCACGACCTCACACACACACACACCACAACATCTTTCAGGTTAACCTTCATGACCTCACACACACACACACACACACACACACACACACACACACACACACACACACACACACACACACACACACACACACCACATCGTTCAGGTTAACCTTCACGACCTCTCACGTCCCCTTTCAGGTGCTGTGTAACGTGGACGAGCTGTTTGAAAGAGAGGAACTGTCGGCCGCCCCGGACCCTGGCTGGCCGGACTGCTTCAACTCCGGGGTGTTTGTCTTTCGGCCCTCCCTGGACACCCACGCCAGGCTCGTGGAGCATGCCCAGAAGCACGGCAGCTTTGATGGTCAGATGTAAACATTACTACACCCACACTTGAAAGGGTTCTGCACAGGCTAACTGGCAAGAAACACTGTGTGCAGGGAATACCGTGCCGGTCAATAGAATACATTCATGCAAAATCAAAAGGTGAAGCAGTGTTTGTTTGTTGCATAAAATCATTAATTATTCTGTTTCTCTTCCATTGCTTTGCCTGCCTCGTTTTCTCTCTCTCTCTCTCCCGCTCTCTTTCTCCTGTCTTGAGAGTGGAGTGACTGACGTCATGTCTCACCACACTTTAGTTGCACCCTGTCTTTGTTTACAGGAGGGGACCAGGGACTCCTAAACACCTTCTTCGGCAGCTGGGCAGCTGAGGACATCAGCAAACACTTGCCCTTCATTTACAACCTCAGCGCCAACGCGGTTTACACCTACCTTCCTGCTTTTCAACAGTGGGTGTTACTGCGCCGTCTCTGTGTGTGACTGTTTTCAGCAACACAATATCCTTTTATATCTCAGCTCTGTATTGTCTTCATGTATTGTGTTTATGATATACATGTAGCATGTTAGGGCGGCACGGTGACGCAGTAGTTAGCACGGTCGCCTCACAGCAAGAAGGTCCCAGGTTCGAACCCCGGGGTTGTCCAACCTTGGGGGTCGTCCCGGGTCATCTTCTGTGTGGAGTTTGAATTTTCTCCCCGTGTCTGCGTGGGTTTCGTCTGGATGCTCCGGTTTCTTCCCACATTCTAAATACATGTAGGTCAGGTGAATGGGCCGTACTAAATTGTCCCTGTGTGTGTGTGTGTGTGTGTGTGTGTGTGTGTGTGTGTGTGTGTGTGTGGCCCCTGTGATGGCCTGGTAGCCTGTCCAGGGTGTCTTCCCACCTGTCGCCCAATGACTGCTGGTATAGGCTCCAGCATCCCGCAACCCTAATTGGGATAAGCGGCTTGGATAATGGATGGATGGATGATAGCATGTTATGTCGACCAGACAGGTACATTAGGCTGTGGGTCACAATGGGAAAATGGTGCAAATATCTCTTTGTACATCTTCATTTGTGTACTCCAAGTTGCAAATTCTACATTTGATCAATATGGTCTGTAAACGTGTTTTTTTTTCTGCACAGGTATGGCCACAATGCAAAAATTGTTCATTTCCTAGGGGCGGTTAAACCATGGAGCTGCCGTTCTGATGCACAGACGGAGGGGTACACAGGTAACGGCATAGGCCGGTTTGTGACCCTGTGGTGGAAAGAGTTCCTCAGCCATGCAGAGGCCACCGCTGCCACTGTGCCACCGCCGCCACAGACGTGTGACGATTTGGAGAAGCTGCAACAAGTATGGGGATGTGTTTAAATCAGGGGAAGCAAGTGCACTGATCACAAGAAATGCAAAACTGGAAAAAAAAATCATGTAAACATGCATGCAAATTACAACTTTTCTATCAACCGAATGACAGTGAACAATTCAAACCACCACATTGCCATTACAGTTTTCCTGTCACAGTACATACTGATGCACAGCAGCGCACATACAAATCAGATACCTGACTTGTCCAGTCAACAACTTTTACTTGTGATGACTCGTGTGTATTTTCAAGGTGGTGGGTCTTATAAAATGTGCCTGATGTTATCCATGCATGATAATCTGCATAACAAAAGATCCAGCATGCGTTAGTCTTACCAGTATAGACACACTATTTTTCTTAGGCAACTGTCCAGCCACTTAAAGACACCCTCTTGTTCCACAGAGTCAGGCAAAAGAAGCAAAGGTGCCTTTCAGAGGGAAGTTGGATACCCATAATTCACTACTTGCACATTTTTCACAGCCCACAGATGGGCCCCATCCACCTCCTGAAGTAGCGGAGACGGTGAGTGTAGAAAAGCGATAAAGTCCTTTTGTGAGTTTGGGTTTGGGCAGACGGGAGATGGATGGGACTGTTGATTTCCAGGTACATGTCTCTTTGACTCCATGGGATTGTGCCAAATGAATTCAGCCTGCATCCATCTAATATCCCCTGAGTTAACCCTATCTCAAGTCATTCCCACAATGCTTTTCAGCCTGTGTGCTGATACAAATAAGCCTCAGACATTATATCTACCTGACTTGCAGCCTTGCAGCGCGGCACAAGTGTCAACACATATTGTCAAGTAGTGGTTTCTGTGCCTAGTGTTGTGATTGTACTGTGAAATGTTTTCTCAGCAGGTACAGCCACACCTAATATTGTGGCAGATATCATCTGACACCCTCGGCTGTACCAAAATGCTGTGTCCTCCCAGAGTTGAGTTACTGGAATTTGCTGTCTGGATGTTATGCATGGATATATTTGATGTGCTATTGTGTCGCCCCTGTTAAGCGTTTTCAACCGGGGGACGTCTTGCTGGAGGATGAGGGACTAAGCTGTGAGGAGATGGAGGACCAGCGCCCGTCAAGCTGCACAGAGGGCAGCGATGCCGATTCAGATACCAACTCAGATAATGTACGTCACCCATCCTTCATTCACCACACAGTAGCAGGTGGAGATTGTCAGGTCCACTGTTAACATGAGTCCATAAATCATGACGTCTCTCAATTTTACATTTTCATGGGTAAAATATATATTCTCATCTGCTGGTTGAGTTTGAGAGGGCCAACGCGGATAATGTGCAAATTAAACGCCAGAATAAGTCATCAAAACTGTGGGCGTCCAGGTAGCGTAGCGGTCTATTCCATTGCCTACCAACAAGGGGATCGCCAGTTCGAGTCCCTGTGTTACCTCCGGCTTGGTCGGGCGTCCCTACAGACACAATTGGCCGTGTCTGCGGGTGGGAAGCCGGGTGTGGATATGTGTCCGGGTTGCTGTACTAGCGCCTCCTCTGGTCAGTCGAGGTACCTGTTTGGGGGGGAGGAGGGGGAACTGGGAGGAATAGAGTGATTCTCCCACACACTACGCCCCCTGGTGAAACTCCTCACTGTCAGGTGAAAAGAAGCGGCTGGCGACTCCCATGTATCGGAGGAGGCATGTGGTAGTCTGCAGCCCTCCCAGGATCTGCAGAGGGGGTGGATCAGCGACTGGGACGGCTCGGAAGAGCGGGGTGATTGGCCAAGTACAATTGGGGAGAAAAAAAGGGGGGGGTGTCTAAAAAACAACAACAAAAAACCTTGGTCGTGTTACTTTAGCCGAAAGAAGACACACACTTCTGAAAGAAAGGACCTGCTTTGCTTGTAGTCAGTCCAGCATGTATTATCTCAGATAGCAGACGGGGTTCATAACAGCGACATGTAAATCACTGAATAATAACAGTAGCTGTTTTACTCCCTGTATAAATGCCTCATGACTGCTATCGGTGGAGATTTACAGCGTGCTGATACCAAAGTAGTGCAAATAAAACAGACTACTGCACCGGTGGGAATGCTGTAAAGTCATATGCAGAGCTGCAGGCCTCATATGTGCACGAGCAATGAAGGCACCGAGTCAAATTTTAGCCTGTTACCCTTGTAAAAAATGGTTTTGTCCAGGCAATTATTAAATATTTGCGTTTGTTGTCTTTCCGTGGTATTGCATCGGGATGAGATGCAGATATTGTCATATTGCGATACGAAATTTTGTTGGCTAGATGAACGATGATGACTGTCTTACCTGAAATCTCCCACGAAATGAAACCTGAAATATTTGAGGGAGTATTATTTTGAAAACTAGTTTTGGTTTGATATCATACTTTACGTTGCCAAGCAGTTCAGTGCGGTGAACCTCAGCTGGATTGTTAGACATGGGGTTGTTTTTGCATATGCAATCAGATATTGTGATATATCGATATTGTGTAAAATTGCCCATGATCCTTGTGATAATGATACTTTCCATATCACCCAGCAGTATTCAGACTGGACTGTGTTATCCATCCTCCCCTGGCACATTTAAGAAAACATCAGTCCCCCTCTTTTTGTTGTTAGAAAACTGCAGCAGACACTGTAGTATAGTGTGTGTGCATGTGTGTGAGATGTGATGCGTTACTAAGGCTAAGTGATGCTGATCCAGAAGGCCACTCCGCTGAACTCTTACTGGGGGAAAAGTTACACAACCCAAAATCCACAACAGCAGTTATGCAGCACAGCAGTTGTGTGTAACAAACCATCTGGCGTGTCAGGTTAGCTCTCCGATGGAGGGTGGAGAAACACTGAGGAGAAACTCACTGCACCAGCGGAGGTTTAAATATAAAGACATTACTAATTCATTTACCCAAACCGTTAAATCACACGAGCAAACCCACCAGAAGGTGCGCGCTCTGCGTCTGATGTCAGATTACTTGCTTAAAGAGAATGTCTCTTGCATTGAAGTGCCGCGGCGGCACCACGGATGGTGGCTTGGAGCACTTTGCCGGATGGCTGATATGTTATCAACACCGTTCTTTCTCAGGCTTTGCAGAGGGCCGCGGAGACAGAGGCAGAGCAACTGGAGCATCGCCGGCTGTGGGAGACGGGCCGAGCAGACTACCTGGGCAGGGACGCCTTCCATAACATCCAGAGGAAACTGGACGCCTTCCTGAATTAGCAACTGTCACAGATGAACGGGCCCCGTATTTTCAAAAGCAGACTTGGCTCAGTTTTTAATTTGCATCCACTCACTCACTATGGGCTCTAAGAGCATGACATCGCTGCCCTAGTCGCTAATTAAAAAGATGTAACTGTAATTACCGGGGGGGAGGGAGGGGTTGGTATGATTCGGGGCTCCGGAAAAATCCCCTTGGGCTAGACTCTGGTTTTGCACAGAGTTGTCTGGTTTCAGACCCGGGGCCCTGTTTTTCCATCCATGTCAAAGCGTGCTACTTTTTGCGCTTTATTTAAACCTGCCTGGGGAAAAGCAGCTGCCGCCATTGCAACAAACAAGGTCAAACAAATACAGAAAATTAAGTGACTGAATACCGCGGCTGGAAACCAATCTCTTTCAAGCACTGAGAGCTCACGTTGTGACTCACCGTTACATAAAGTATTTTGTATAACTACAATGTGTTTTTTTTTTTTTTTTTTTTGCCTGCATGGGAAGTTTTCCGAATATCTGTAGGCTGTGAGTCAGCCCGGGAATACATTTTTGAGGTTATTATAGATTTCCACATTCGATTGATTTCCAGGTCTGGGTTCTCTGTCAAACCTTTACATCCTTGTCACGTATCTGGTCCAATCTTCCTACGCTGCACTGCCTCGACACTAGTCTGTAGAAATCCTGTGAGTGTGTAGAATATATGCATGGTTTCTCATAAAGCAGCATGTCCCGATTTCACCTTGCGCTGCCCATCACTTTAAAGGAGAAGGTGTCAAGGTTGCTGTGTTTTGTTTTGTTTTTTGACGACTATATCATCTTGCAGAGACCATTGAAATGTGGTAACTGCTGCAGCGTGATTTTGAATCTTTCAGATGGATCTTTTGTTCTTTTTTTGTAAACTTCCAAGTCGCTTGGAATTGGTATTATTACACATTGTGAGATGAAATATAGCTGATATAGAAATATCTAAGGCAGTGGTTCAGTTGATAGTTATGTAAGGTGTCAGACAGACAGACATGCTGACCCACAATACACTATAATAAAACTATTATACCACTGTCACCTAGGCCTGGGCAACAATTCAATATTATTGTTTATTGTCTCTCAGTAGTATTGAACTGGGACGAAATCCTCACGTGTCATGGTGCAAAATCTTTACCGTCAAATTAATGATAATGGCCATCTATTCCTGAAAATCTCGTACGAAATGAGTTCTGAAATAGTTGAGGAGTATTATTTGAAAACGACTTGTTTGTTATCATAACGGACATTTCAGTGTGATGCACCTCAGCTGGGCTCTCAAATATGGCATTTTTGCATTTGTAATTAGATTTATATTGATATCGTGTAGCATAATACTATTGTGATATTTACCATGTTGCCGAAGACTACTTACTGCCACTCTGCTCAAAAAATTATATTGCACTAGTGTTCCTCTAGGGGGCACTGTGACCTTTTGTTTAGGGCATTCTCCTGCAGTCATTGCAGGGAATGAGGGGAGCAGGACCACAGAACAAGTCAAACCACATTCTCAAGGTTGGTTGCTGTGGGATCTTAACCACCAGGCACGGTGTGCATGTAGTTTTGTTGTAAGCATGCCTCTCATACTGTTCTGAAATGGTGATGAAAGATGAGGTGAATAAGATTAAGTGTTGACTGTACATAAAGTGCACGGCAAGATGGGAGATCAGAACATAGCAGCAGTGTGCATAACAATCCCCCCCCCCCATTTTTTATGACAAGTCCTCTAAAATGCATCCTGACATGCATAGCGAGCCACAGCTGAACAGTTACCTCTTTGACTGCTATTCATCAGTATGGTAGTGATAACGCTGACCTGGAGTCAGTCGCCAGTCCCCCCTTGACCGCCTCGTTCATCTCAGAGATCAGCACCTCATCGTCGAAGCGCCGTACCCAGCATGGTTAAATACCGCTTCTCTCCAGACTCATTTACAATTTACTGGAACAGGTGACATCCTTACGTAGCGCAGACCGACTTCAGCTTGGCCTTATTTAAGACAAACCAGCGCTGGCACCGCTACAACCATACCAACAATTTCAGCCGTTTCTGCACAGGTGCATTTGTTTCAACAATTTGGGATTTAAACGCCGCTGCTGTCAGGTAGAGTAATGGCATTTTCCAGAGATTCAAGTGATGATGAGATTCAAACGAACAGTGTGCACGGTTATAAAACAGAACCTCGGGGCACTGTTGTTCAAGAGGTGTATGGGCTCGTGATGTGAGGGGCGTGGTAGCTGGAGGACCTGGAGCTTTTTTTTTTACTACTTGTTTTTCCATTTCCAAGAGATAATGTGTTATATTCCCATATAAAGTACATGGCCAAAAAGTATGTGGACACCCGAGCATCACATCTATATGTGCTTGTTGAACGTCTCGTTTCATTAGTACTGAGTACGTCCCCACTTTGCAGCTATAACAGCCTGCACTCTTCTGGGAAGGCTTTCCACAAGATTTTGGGACATGGCTGCAGAGATTAACTCCTATTCAGCCACAAGAGCATTTAGTGAGGTCGGGTACTGATGTTGGGGAGAAGGCCTGCCTCACAGTCGGAGGTCCAGTTCATCCCAAAGGTGTTGGATGGGGTTGAGGTCAGGGCTCTGTGCAGGCCAGTCAAGTTCTTCCACACAAAGCTCGGCAAACCATGTCTTTATGGACTTCGCTTACTGCATGTGGGCATTATCATGCTGAAAGAGGAAAGGGCCTTCTCCAAATTGTTGCCACAAAGTTGGAAGCACACAATTCTCTAGAATGTCATGGCATGCTGTAGCATTAATGTTTCTCTTCACTGGAACTAAGAGGGCCTCACCCAAACTATGAAAAACAGACCCAGGCCATTCCGCCTCCATCAAACTTTACAGTTCGCACTATGCATTCGGGTAGGTAGCGTTCTCCTGGCATCTACCAAACCCAGATTGGTCCGTCAGACTGCCAGAAAGTGAAGCGTGATTAATCACTCCAGAGAACATGTTTCTGCTGCTCCAGAGTCAAATGGCGGTGTTCTTTACACCACTCCAGTGAACGCTTGGCGTTCCACATGGTGATCTTAGGCTTGTGTGTGGCTGCTCAGCCATGGAAACCCATTTTATTAAGCTCCCAGCAAACAGTTGTTGTGCTGATGTTGCTTCCAGAGGCAGTTTGGAACTCGGTAGTGAGTGTTGCAGCCGAGGATAAACGATTTTCACTTGCTATGCTTCATCACTCGGCAGTTCCGTTCTGTGGTCTAGTTTGTTCTACCGCTTCACGGCTGAGCTGTTGTTGCTCCAAGACGTTTCTACTTCACAATAACAGACTTACAGTTGACTGGGGCAGATCTAGGTGGGCAGAAATTTGACCAACTGACTTGTTGGAAAGGTGGCATCCTACGACAGTGCCATATCAAAAGTCCCTGACCTCTTCAGTACGGCCCATTCTACTGCCGATGTCTGTCTGTTGAGACTGCATGGCTGTATGCTTGGTGTTATGCACCTCCTCCCCTGGATCGCCACCTTGTCGTGGTGGAGAAGCTTGCGTGTACTAATGACCCCAAGAGCTATGCTGTCCAGAGCTTGGCTCCTGGTAGGGTCACCCAAGGCGGATAGGTCAAAGTGGATGTTCCAGACAAAGCGCGATCCAACAAAGACCTCAACAGCAGAACTGGCGGAGGATGTCTCCAGGTCACAACGGCAGTGAAGACGGATGAAGGCTGCAAAAGAGGATGGTCCCCAATCGTCTTGGTTCTCCATGCCGTTGGACTCTGGCCACCCCCTGCCAAGGACCATGTGGTGGCTGCAGGTGCATCAGCCACTCCACGTAAAAAGCTGTCATGCACAGGCGTCCTCCCACAAGGACCTAGAAGGACAGTCATACTCGACCCCGAGTGAATGCCGATGATGATGATGTTATGCACCTGTTTGCAATAGGTGTGGCTAAAATAGCTGAACCCACTAAATAGAAGAGGCGTCCACATACTTTTGGCCATGCAGTGTATCTTTTCAGAGTGGGCCAAGTATGATGAACCCATTTCTACAAAAATGGCCTCACATTGTGACCTCTTCTATGGCCTGTTTACCACCTGTCATTCAAGGTTCATTAGCAAAGGGGCTTTCTTTGTGTGTGTGTGTGTGTGTGTGTCTATGGACAAAATGGAGGAGAGAACAGATAGACTGCATATGCGTGTTGTTTCCTACACTCTGGAGTGCACACGTCCGAGGCCGTCAGATGCGGTCATTATGCGAGACATGGGGGATGATTTCCTTGATGCACTCACAAACGCGGGTTGGATGAAAGTGAGGTCTGAGCACTGTCACAGAATCCTAAACAGCTCCATATGTTCCACGGTTAACAGCTTTGAACCATCTCCTTCCCCCCACCGTAATGTGTGAGCAGCAGTTGCACAAATATTTTGATTCATATCCAAACCTTTGTCCTGATTTGATCAGTGGTTCGACCGGCGGTTACGAATGCTTATGTCCCACAATTTCTCCCATAAGGCTAACCGAGGGTCGCAGAAGTAATTACAGTCAGCTGCTGGGATAGAAATGCAGAGAACAAAGAGCTGGAAGATGGGGAGCGCAACAGCAGTAGGTGGAATCCAAGATATTCAGAAAGAAATCACTTTGTCAAAGTTGTCCATGTCCTGTAAAGTTGACTTAAATAGCAGACTCCAGGCTGCCGTGCAGTGAAAGATATGTAGATGTTCATTATTTCCAACGGCAGGGAACAAAACGAGACTGAGGTCAGCATCTCTATCTCAGTGTTTCCTGACAACAAGTTTCTAGATAACCAGTGTTGATAAACAAATAGGGCAGTTCCCTTGGTAATGTTGCCCATCACGTTGTCTAAAAAAATAAAAATAAAAATCCCATCTGTCTGCACCGTGACCCTTTCTAAATTACAAAGCTCTGCTCGGATTCATTCCCTAATTATGTCTGGATGTGAAGGACAGTTCTTTTTCCACTGTCAGCCATTCACAGATGGCGTTTTAACATGGGAAAAACACGTCATCTTTGGGCCATGCCTCCAGCCACGCTAGGTGGACGGTAGTTCCAAGTCAGGTCTAAACACCACACACTTACAGACTTGATGAGCTTCAGGAAGATTGCATCTTAAGGGTGCGTTCACACCAGGGCCAACCGGTCAGAGATAGGGAGGCGGCCACATCAGCTCTAACTGCACTTGACTCTTCATTAAGCATGGAAAGTTAAGAGATAAACGTGCAAGGAAACACACGAGAAAAGTCGTGAGCACAAGATTTCCAGATTAGCATCGTTTAATAAGATAAATGGACACGCACGCACACGCTGCAAGGGGAATAAAGGCACAACAAAATGGGGGGACCTTGCTTGCTCCATACCGAGACTAGAGAACCACACTGCACAAACACACCCAGGTCTGTCGCGTCATGCATTTCAAATAACTCGCATATGAACGCTGGCTCGCTTATTTTCTGCCTTGTCTCCTACCAATCGCTGAATAGTTGAGTAGCGCCAAGCGGCCTTTTCGTCAAGACCACCCACGGCAGGACGAAGTCCAGACCAGATCTTACGGCGGACCGAGTCTAGAATATTGACGAAGCGCGGCGGCTCACGTGGGAGTACCCGGTTTCGGACGCATCGCTGTTTGGCTGGCGGTAGGAACAGTACCGCCCCTTTGTACCCTCACTTCCTGTGTTCGTCCTCAGGAAGACCGGGAAACTAGCACTTCCGGGTGTCCTCCGCGGCGCCGCCGCCATGGTTTTTCTCGTCTTGTAACCGCTAGTGGGATCGCGTCTCAGAGGTTCATAGGTGAGAATAATAGAGTACCGACAGAAACTACAGAAAGGAGGAACCATTGATCGGCTACAATACCACCGTCTCTACCCACAAGA
The DNA here is from genome assembly GCF_029633865.1 of Lampris incognitus. NCBI lineage: Eukaryota > Metazoa > Chordata > Actinopteri > Lampriformes > Lampridae > Lampris > Lampris incognitus. The sequence continues at coordinate 14,232,595 of NC_079231.1, forward strand.
TAACATCCCATGCATATATGGACTCCCTGAGATCCATAAAGATGGAACCCCCCTCAGGCCCATCGTCAGCAGCATAAACTCGGTCACGTACAACATTGCCAAACATATAGCCAACATCTTGACCCCTTTAGTGGGCGAAACACCTCACCATATCCAGAACTCCATTGACTTCGTGGACAAGGTCCAAGGTGTAAAACTGGAACCGGATGAAACCATGATATCCTACGACGTGACCTCGTTATTCATCTGCATCCCAACCATGGAGGCTTTGGAAACTGTAAGGCAACGTTTGCTACGGGACGACACCCTCCACAATAGGACCAACCTCAGCCCAGACCAGATTTGACAACTACTGGACCTTTGCCTGAACACTACATATTTCCAATTCAGGGGCCAGTTTTACAGACAGAAACACGGTGTGCAATGGGCTCACCAGTATCGCCCATTGTGGCCAACTTATATATATGGAAGAGGTAGAACACAGGGCCCTGAACTCCTTCAGAGGAACACCTCCGAGCCACTGGTTCAGGTATGTGGACGACACATGGGTCAAAATCCAAACACAAGAGGTGCAAGCGTTTACCAAACACATCAACTCCGTGGACAAGAACATTAAGTTCACAAGAGAAGACGTAAAGAACAACAGTTTGCCCTTCTTGGACTGTGACGTCCACATTGGGGAAGACAGGAGCCTCCACATTGGGGTTTACAGGAAACCTACACACACAGACCAATATTTACTTTTCGACTCAAACCACCCTCTGGAACACAAACTGAGTGTCATCAGAACTCTGCAACACAGAGCTAACAATGTGCCCAGCAGCACTCAGGCCCAACGAGAAGCACACAAACACCTGAGGGGAGCTTTAAAAACCTGCGGCTACCCCAGTTGGACCTTTGTGAAAACTGCAACACGTTCCAGAAAGACCAACCAGGTGAGCGACGAGGAGAAAAGGAACAGTGGGAATAGCACAGTCATCCCGTATGTTTCTGGGGTCTCTGAGAAACTCAGGAGAATTTTCAACAAACTCCGCATCCCGGTATACTTCAAACCCAGCGACACACTCCAACAAAGACTGGTTCATCCCAAAGACCGTGTACCACACGGACAAGACTCAGCAGTCTATCTACACCTAAAGGAGAAGACACACTCCTTCGAGGACAGCAATGTACACATTTTGGACAGAGAAGATAGATGGTTTGAAAGAGGGGTGAAGGAAGCCATCTATGTGAAACTGGAAAAACCATCCCTCAACAGGGAGGAGGTCGGCAACACCACCTATCTCCCACTTACAGTGCCGTCCTTTCATCTCTACCCAGGAGACTCAAGAAGCCTAGCCTCCAACAACAACAGTCGGTCACTAACGGCTCCAACGACTCTCATGACCACTGAACAATGAAGTCGAAACTAACACCCCCAACGACCGTCGCTGCTAAACAAATGCAAATTGCGCGACTGGACATCGGAGCACAGGAGAGCCACTCATATCTATGGCTCCCATAACGACGGGCGTTGGTAAACATCGGGACACAAAGAGCCATGGACATCTATAGCTCTGACAACGACTCCAAAGAGGATAAATTCTGAGTCTCATCACCAGCCAGTCAGACTAGCTTGGTCTAGTCAGAAAGGCACGAACTGAGGAAGCCTCTTGGATGAGAGGCGAAACGTCTTCACGGATATATACCAAGTCCAGTCGCACTTGATTCAAGGTTAGAAGAAGTTACATTGTGTCTTTGTGGAGGTAGAGAAAGCATGTGACAGGGTGCCGAGAGAGGAGGTGTGGTATTGTATGAGGAAGTCGGGAGTGGCAGATAAGTATGTAGGAGTGGTGCAGGATATATATGAGGGCAGTGTGACAATGGTGAGGTGTGCGGTAGGAATGATGGATGGGTTCAAGGTGGAGGTGGGATTACATCAAGGATCGGCTCTGAGCCCTTCTTGTTTGCAGAGGTGATGGACAGGTTGACGGATGAGATCAGGCAGGAGTCTCCATGGACTATGATGTTTTCGGGTGACATTGTGATCTGTAGTGAGAGTAAGGAGCAGGTTGAAGAGAGCCTGGAGAGGTGGAGGTATGCCCCGGAGAGAAGAATGAAAGACAGTAGGAGCAAGACGGAATACAAATGTGTGAACGAGAGGGAGGACAGCAGAATGGTGAGGATGAAAGGAGTAGAGGGGACGAAGGTAGATGAGTTTAAATACTTGTGGTCAAAAAAACGAGGAGTGCGAAATACAGGTGAAGGAGAGAGTGCAGGCAGGGTGGAGTGGGTGGAGAAGTGTGTCAGGAGTGATTTGCGACAGAAGGGTACCAGCAAGAGTTTAAGGGAAGGTTTACAAGATGGTTGTGAGACCAGCTATGTTATATGGTTTGGAGACAGTGACACTGACTAAAAGACAGGGGGCAGAGCTGGAGGTGGCAGAGTTGAAGATGCTAAGATTTTCATTGGGAGTGATGAAGAAGGACAGGTTGGATGGTTTGGAGACAAAACAAGAGAGGCAAGATTGAGATGGTTTGGACATGTGCGGACAGATGCTGGGTATCTTGGGAGAAGGATGCTGAAGATAAAGCTGCCAGGCAAGAGGAAAGAGGAAGGTTGGCTTGACAAAAAAAGATGCAGAAGACAGTAAGAGATGGAAATGGACAATCCACCGTGGTGATTAAAATGTAAGATTATAATTAGGGACAGAGGCGTTGTTAGGCTCTTGAAACATTGTTGACTTAGCCCAGCCCAGAAATCTTTCACCCGATATTTGCACCCTTTTCAACTTATTTCAGAGTAAAATTAATATAAGATGTGAGACACTGGGCTTATCCAAAAGGTTGCAGTCAGGTGCATAGGCTGATTTTCACAACTTAAATAAAAAAAACAAGAGCCTTGACGTTGATGAAGCAGCCATACGCTCGATTGTATGTGGCCAGTGCTTTGTTCAATTTTGAAACTTGACCAACTCTGGTCTCATAGCTTCTGCTGTGACAAGGGCTCCTTTTGAACTGTGACAAACTGTGTTGACTCTGTGCCTTCTCTATCTATCATCAGATAGATAAGGCACAGAGTCAACACAGTTTGTCTCACTCTCCTCTTCTTCACCTCTAGTAGCTCTTTTGGTGTCCCATCTGTCTGTTGCACTCCTCATCTGTTCTAATCATAAAAAGGATGCAGTCAATATATGCCAACCAAAATCTAACCAAAACTCTCATTTTTCTGATGTGATGATTAGATCATAAACGCATGTTCCATCCATCCATTGTCCAAGCCGCTTATCCCAACCGGAGTTGCAGGATGCTGGAGCCTGTCCCAGCAGTCATTTGGCGGCAGGCAGGGAGACACCCTGTACAGGCCGCCAGTCCATCACAGGGTCGACGCACAAACATGCACATTCACACCTAGGGACACTTTAGTACGGCCGATTCCACCTGACCAACATGTCTTTGGACTGTGGTAGGAAAACGGAGCACCCGGAGGAAACCCACGCAGACACGGGGATAACATGCAAACTCCACACAGAGAACGACCCGGGGCGACCCCCAGGGGGGCTTGAACTCAGGACCTTCTTGCTGTGAGGCGACCACGCTAACCACTGCGTCACTGTGCCGCTTAAACACATGTTATTGATCTATTTATTTTATACATAGACTTTACCAATTATTTGAACACACCAACCAATACCAGATTATACAAAAGAAACCTTTAATGTGCTATTCCATCCCATAGGGGCTAAACAGTCATCAGTGCTAATTATTCCTTATGGGCTGACAGTCACCAACACAGCAACACTGTTGGGTGCCAGCTACAAGCCCATATTCACTGCAGCAACAGATGTACATCAACCAGCGTTTTATTGCTATTTATTACTTACTGCAGTGTAATCAGTGGATTCTGTGCTCTCTCCATCTGATAACATTTCTATCTTCACAGCCTCATCCCTTCCTCTGTTGTGCCCTTGTTGCTCTATCAAGCTCTGTCTCTCTCATATTGTGTCCTTTAACACTGTGGCACTCTCGCGTCCTGACTCGTCTGCAGCTGCAGCAACAGGGGATAACTCTTCCTCCACCTCTTAGCCTCGCGTGCACCTAGTTGCCTTAATCCTTTTTCTTTTGGAGAATTAGCTAGCTAGCTAGCTAGCTGCCATCAGGTGCCAACAATGACAAGCCATGTAACTGGTGCGGCGCTCTCTCTCTCTCTCTCTCTCTCTCTCTCTCTCTCTCTCTCTCTCTCTCTCAAAATGCATGCATGCCCAGTAGTGTGAAGTAGATCTGCTACTGTAATGAGGACCCAGAACGTACTTGCGTTTTCGATCAACGGTATATTTTTGAGGGCTTTAATGCATGGTGGGAATGACGGATGAATAGATCCGGGGCTATTTTTTTTATCATTCTTATTTTTGTTGAAATTAATTATTATTTATGTTTTTCAGATCCGGGACTATTCATAAAACATTTGGGGCTGAAGCCGCGGATCCCCAGTCCTAACAGCGCCACCGACTAGGGACGCCACGGTCTTGAGGAGGACTGGATGTCAGGCTGGTTGAATCAGGTACTTTGAAGGTGCATATAGTTCTGTAACCACTAACCCCTTGGACTGAACCCAGCCAGCCATACACACGCAGAAAGACACAAGTTACCGCTTTATCTAAACGAGTGATTTACTGAAGTCACTAAATATGAAACAGTTACTAAACGAGTAATTGGAAAGAAATCACAAAAATGAAAATAAATGAAGAAAATACACAGGAACATGGCAAATGAGTGAAAAAATTGAAAGGGGGAAGTAAATGATGAGAAACCAGATGGTGGTTTTGATTAGAGGAGCTGGCTATAGACCAGATCCCGGTGCTTGTCAGTAAATGGGTTGACGGTACTTCAGGGCGGGAAACTCGCATCGTGGAAGTAGCACCTTGTAGGGAGCAGCAAGTACAAAGCAATTTGAACAAAACATTAACGATTATGCCGAAATCGTGCTGTGTTTGGAGCTGTAATGCTAAATTCAGCTCGGTGCATAATGGATTAGGCTTAGGCTATTCTCGTTTTCCTGCTTTGAAGTCTAAACAGAGAAAAAGGAGGGAGGGAGGATAGCCCAGATCCTAACATGGCATGTGTACACCTACAGGACTATCTGGCAGCTGCAAAACCAAGGAAAGGCTGGCAACCAAGCACTCATGACCGCGTTTGTAGCAGGCATGTTCTTTCGGGTAAGTGAAAACATTACAGGCCCTATGTTATGTGTGTTATGGCAAGGCTCAAGCTCTGACAATAGTCAAGAGTTTGGTCAGTGCTGGCTCATAAGCACACCTAAATCAAATGGAGCCATCATTAATGTCATTGGCTGCAGCTGTGTTTGTCCTGCTATGCTTACGTCACATGGTTCTAAGGTCAGCCCAGCACTTATGGTTTTTCACCAGTAGATGGCAGCAAACGCGCAAAAGTGGCATAGGGTTTAGTAGCTCTTTAAGGAGCCCATATTGTTCTATAGCGCTTGTACGTGATTTCACACACAGTTAATGCAACATTAATGGTGCTCTTATACCATTTATATCTTCTGACTTCTCAGGGAATTACATTTTTTTATTGTTTTTGATTCATTTGTAACATGGCAGATCAACATTTTAAATGGTGAGACATTAATTTGTCGTTTTACATTTCAAATAAAAACACCAACATTACATAAGTGAAAAGAAATCCACGCCAGAGGGGACAGAGCATGTTACAATACAAATAAAGGCTAATACAACAGCTCTGTCAGTAATTGTGGTGTCCAGAAATTATTGCAGACTGTTGCCATATTCTCATTTCTTTTATCCATACAACTCAAATATAAACTGCTAGCTGAATATTGTCACTTTGCTCAATGTTAGATGAAGGACATGACAGCTGATAGGATGGATGACAGGATGGAGAAGTCAAGAGAGGCTGGTGAGTACGGAAATGCCAGGGAGATGATGCAGAAAATGAAAAAGAATGTAATCCTACTGTAAGAGTTGCGATCAAAGTGTGATTCTATATGTCGTCCTTGTTATTTTGATCTAAGTTCACTCCTGTTTGTGTGATGTGATGTGATGTGTGTGTGTGTGTGTGTGTGTGTGTGGGGGGGGGGGTTAACCCGAAAGGAAGGAGAGCTAGTTTTGTTCAAAACGGTGTGTGGAGAGTACCTCCCAAAAACACATTTTCCTCAGGTTGTTTTAATTAAAGAGTATATAAAGTCTTGGGTTAGCCTTTGAACGCTGCACTGGTAACAATGTAGCAAAGAAAAATGCTGCCACAGTAAGTCTGCATGCCACCGAAAGACACACTCTTGCTTAAGTTGTGTGTGTGTGTGTGTGTGTGTGTGTGTGTGTGTGTGTGTGTGTGCGTGTGTGTGTGTGCGTGTGTGTGTGTGTGTGTGTGTTTGACCTGATTCGGCCGGCCAAAACCAACGTTTACTCTACCCCAGTCGGGGGACTATGTCAGCATGTATGCACGCCACCCCAAACCAGGTGGTGCCACATGTTACAAACGACATGCTGGTTCATGTGCACGACGTGCCTCTTTTTGGCTGGACTGCCAAAGTGGAGCCAGCCCTATGCATGCAGTTGTCAGTGAGTGAGTTAGCTAGCGAGCGATGGAGTTTCACCATTGGTCGGACGTCCGAGTTGGAGTTTCTCCAGTAGCCGTGCGAGCAGGTTTCTATTACGTCATCAGCTGTTTACGCAACCGATGTCAAAAAAGCCGCTTTTTAAGTGTAGCCGTGCAAAAACAGCTGTTAGTAGACATGAACAAAACTCAGAATGTGAAACAAACACCTTTTGTTGACCATGTTAAGTTACTGGGTATCCTACTGGACAGTGGACATAACCGGGACACCCCCCCCTCCCCCCTTTTCTCCCCAATTGTACTTGGCCAATTATCCCACTCTTCCGAGCCATCCCGGTCGCTGCTCTGCCCCCTCTGCCGATCCGGGGAGGGCTGCAGACTACCACATGCCTCCTCCGATACATGTGGAGTCGCCGGCCGCTTCTTTTCACCTGACAGTGAGGCGTTTCACCAGGGGGACGTAGCGCATGGGAGGATCACGCTATCCCCCCGTCCCCCTCCCCCGAACAGGCGCCCCGACCGACCAGAGGAGGTGCTAGTGCAGCGACCAAGGACACATACCCACATCTGGCTTCCCACCTGCAGACAGATACGGCCAATTGTGTCCGTAGGGATGCCGGACCAAGCTGGAGGTAACACGGGGATTAGATCCAGCGAGCCCCGCGCTGGTAGGCAACAGAATAGACCGCCACGTCGCCCGGACACCCCCTACAGTGACCATTTTGCAAACAGCTTCATAGTGTTACACCAAAAAGAGCACTGATGAAAAAGCAAACAATTAAAAGATACGACCTTTAAAAATCTTGCCCTTTTTTCTATATCTCCCCTGAGGGTCTCATCTATCGCCTCCCTTGTTTCCTTAATTTGTTGTAATACCAACTGGTCCTCTGTGTTTTACGGTTTTTTTTCTCTCCAGTTCTTTCAATTTTTCTACTTTGCGTGTGTCGGTGGCTAGCCAGGCCTTTTTTTGTGATGTTGTCAGGGCAATCTCCACGAATAACCGCCTTCATCGCATCCTACAGGTCCACTTCCCCATTATCACTCTCTTCTATATACCTTTTTATCTTTCCCTTTATCTGTTCCACATTTGCCTTATTACCCAGAACACCCACTCTGAGCCTCCATGCCCTATTTATTTTCCGGCTATTCAGGTGAATTGTCAAGCTGATGGCATTAGGATCTGATATATCTGCCACCCCAGTTTTACGCTCTTTGACCCCGTGACTCTCACCAGTACCCGTTAAAAAGTGGTCAGTTCTGAAGTAGACAGAATAGCCCATCCCCTCTCCCGGCTAGGTTTGTAGGAACCATAAAATGCGTTTTTAATTTCTGATGTTCTTGCTGAGGCAGATGGGTTTCCTGTAAAAACAGCATTTGAGTCTTGGGTTCATACTCAAGCAGTCGGCCCTCGTGTGCAGCCAGCTGGCTCGGAGGCTTGAAAATGCTTGAGGAGGTTGCATGGAGGGAACCAACCAACGTTTCACTTGTTTAGGGAATAATTTGTCACCTTGCATGACTTGGAGCAGTCATGCAACAGTCAGCATGTGTCAGAGACTGAGAGCCAGCGTGATTCACTGGGAACAGTCTCTGGGAACACAAACATTTATGAAAACGGCTGTACATTTATGCAGGCAAGCGCACACACGCTCACACACTTACAATTAAAACAGGCTCAAAGCCCTAAATCTGAACGACATCAAAATGCTGTTAACATCACAGCAACCGCTGGGCCTCCGAGAGGAAGATGGGGGTTACTGCAGTTTGTTTTCATTACTGTGGATTCCCAACGTCCACACTGTTTTCATGCACGGGATAAAGGCGCCCAGTGTTTCTGTCGAAACAATCTTTGGGACTTCGCTTCAAACTTGGCGTCTTATTTACGCCGACGTGAAACGCCTTGATGTTCAAACGTGTCGGATCTTCTCGCCGTGGTGGACAAACTTCCTCTGTGAGAGCCTCCTCTTTTTTGGCTGTCTTTGATTCTTTAGTCAGCCGGCTCTCCATGTTAAAATCTACAAACAAGCGGCCGTTTGTATATCATAGGAGGTATCGGTGCATCGCTTCAATTCTCCGACGTCCGTGTCACGGAGCTGCCGTGAATACGAGTGATCCCTCAGAGGGACACTTTTCTTTGGACTTCTTATGATGTAACGACTTCATAAGAATTTGCATAATAGGCCATCGTAAGCCAGAGTGGAAACGCAGTGGAAAGAAATTGCTCGTTTAAACAGCATAAACATCTAAGAGCACGGCAAGAATATTGCTTACCGCCTTCCTCAGTAATGAGAAGAAACTAATTTAGTTTTAGCAGCCGCAAGTGACGGGAAGAGGTGATTCCCAGGATGTCCGTCCATCCATTATCCAAACTGCTTATCCGGCTCTCAGGGTCGTGGGGATGCTGGAGTCTACCCCAGCAGTCAATGGGCGGCAGGTGGGGAGACACCCTGGACAGGCAGCCAGACCATCACAGGGCCCACACACATCCACACACATTCACACCTAGGGATAATTTAGTATGGTCGAGTCACCTGATCTACATGTCTTTGGACTGTGGGAGGAAACTTGAGCACCCAGAGGAAACTCACGCAGACATGGGGGGAACATGCAAACTCCACACAGAGGACGACCCCAAAGGTTGGACTACCCCGGGGCGACCAGGACACATACCCACATCCGGTTTCCCACCCGCAGACACAGCCTATTGTGTCTGTAGGGACGCCCGACCAAGCGGAGATTCAAACCGATGATCCCCATGTTGGTAGGCAACGGATTAGACCACCATGGTACGCGGACGCCTGTCAAAATGAATTTGACCAGGTGATGGGTCACAGGCGGACAGACAACTCTGTAATACCTACATTTTATAGCAAAGCAGAGTCCTGCAACCCATGTCAGGCCTCTGCAGCCTTGAGGTAGATGTTGAGTTGCATGTGCAGCTCAGCATCAGCGTTAGCTTGGGAAATAAAATGAACAGAAGGATCCTATGAAGAATCATCAGAAAGGCTCATCTGAAAGAATCCAGCTTAATGCGGCTGCCCACCACATCGATGTTGGTGGCGAGACTCACTGTAGACATGGTGAATAATTCAAGCATTCTATTAACGATTTAAGCACAGCATCGGTTATCCTCAGTACCTTTTGAAGTGGTATTTTAATAAGAAGTGTGTGGGTCTGCTGCATGCTATTGAAGACGTACGGCCCGTGTTAAGTGCGACTCTCTTTGGCAGAATCTGTTGAGATAATGAGGGATTTCCCCTCTGAATCCAGATGTTTCTTCTTTCTGGAAGAGGAGACCGTGACTATATTCCCAGAGCATTGATTGGAAGTTTCACTCATCCAAAGCACCCGGTGACCTACTTCCTTTATCCAAAATGTGAAGTTGTTATTTTTCTCAGACTATCATCAGTGCTCTGCTCACAAGGGCTGTCTGGATATCACGTCGCTCCTCTTAAGTTTTGAACAACTAGAAATAGCCTTTATGTCGCTCTTAACTCCTCCAAAATACTTCCCATGCATATTCCCTCGAGCACTCTTGGTGCACATGCTCCTATTTCTAAGTTTCAATGCAAAATAGTTCTCTCTCAACACTGTCATTTACAGCGGTACACAGTCTTGAGTCATTATTTCGCCGTCTTTTACCATCACTAAGTCGGCAATAAAAAAGTTTCAATTTCACTTTATGGTGTTAGACTAAGGTATGTAGAAATGGGCAGAATTATGTTTATTAAAATACGTATAACCTGCTGTGCACCAGTCTGTCAAACAGTTTACAAATGACAGCACAGCAGAGACCACAGTCGCATTTTCATAAGCTGATTCAAAGAGAGCGCATAATGCTGCAAGGTGGAGACGGCCACATTTCCTGGAATACAGACATCCAATTACAATTGTGCAGCAAAGGGAGGTGCTCTGACCCGGTGGATTTTGAGGTGTTGAAGGATGACATGAAATGTTTATGGAGTGTTTTGTGCAGCACAATATGTTGCACCTTTCCATCCATCCATCCATCCATCCATCCATCCATCCATCCATCCATCCATTCATTATTCAAGCCACTTACCCGAATTCGGGTCGTGGGATGCTTGGAGCCTATCCCAGCAAGTCATTGGGCGGCAGGCGGGGAGACACCCCGGACAGGCCGCCAGTCCATGACAGGGCTGACACATTCACACCTCGGGACAATTTAGTACAGCCAATTCATCTGACCTACATGTCTTTGGACTGTGGGAGGAAACCAGAGCCAATCTTAATCTTAATCTTCACTGTAGTTAATTAATTCATGGTATCTCATTCTACTCAAAGTTCTTTATTCAGTCAGTTAAACAAAAATGAATATGGCCTTTCATTATAACAGTCTTGTTTTTGCTTTTATTCGGAGTCCCTTAAAAAATGACTAGTTGGCTGTAGTCGGAAAATTGCTCAAGTGTTAGTCAGACATCACCCCCCCTCCCACTGTGGGGGTGACTAACTCCTCCATTGAGACCCCCACAGTCTTGAACCTCATTTTTCCCCAGGTTCACACTCGATTCAAGTTGCACCTTTCATCAAGATATAGAAAAAATCTAATAAAACCCAATTACTGGTGGTTTTGCATCCAAAAATTCAATATTATACAATATAATACAAATATCCAATCAAAATGGTACATTGAATTAAGTTAAGAAGAATATTTCCTGAAAAAATGGGAGTTATAAAATCTTTACAGTTTGACAGAAACTGTTGTCAGAGGAGACAGAAAGGGGGACTATTATTTAAACAAAGCAAAGGGCTCTTTGTACATTTGAACAATAACACTGATGTGAATCAAGCTCAGTTATCAAGATGTAATTGGATGGAAATTGGTCTTAACATCATACAGCTGACATCTTGAGTTTTGCTTTTATATCATGTAAAACAGCTTGAATCCAAACACTATAAAGTCACTTGTGCAATTTGACAGCAGTTTTTAAAACACTTTGAAGACTGAAAGCATTCGCCGCTTCCAGCTTGGCAGTTCCTCGGGCATATGATGATGATGATGGATGATCATGAAGATTTTCTCAAGCAATATCCATTAGAACACATTGAGATATGTGGCTTTAGAGTCCACGCCTATGGTATTCCTGGCCGTGCACCGGTAAAAGCCAGCGTCTTTCTGCGTTGGGTTCTGGATTATGAGGGAACCCTGCGGTTGGAGGTACTTGTTGCCGAAAAGGCGTGGCTGTGCGCTAACCGCCATCCGAGTCTTATCGGGGGTTTCCCATGCTAGCTCTGCTTTGGGGGTCCCTGTTGCTACACAGTTCAGCTGAATGGCAACTCCCCGCTTGGCGTGTGTCACAGAAGGCGGGCCATTGGTTATACGGGGCGGGTATCCGATCACAATGACTGGCACAGAGAGGAGAGCGCTACCATATTCATTGGCCGTTTGGCAAACGTAGGAGCCCCGGTCGTAGAGTGACACCTGCTGGATGGCCAACGTCCCGTTCGGCAGCACACTATAACGACCGGCTCTCTGTGGCCTGCCGAGGACGACCCCACTCGGCAGTGTCCAAGTCAGTCGGAGTGGTTCACCGCTAGATATGCAGTGTAGCAAAAAGTTCTCCCCGTTCATTATACTGATGGGGGAGTTGTATTTATTGTTGATCTCCGGTTTCCTCCCTGGCGTCAGTGTGACGGTATGCTCTATCAGGCCTCCGGCGCTGTGCCTCAGGCAGCGATATGTACCAGCCTCAGCCACAGAGGGGTTGCTGATGATCAGAGAGCCGTCCAGCCTGTGGAAGAACTTGGAGACGCGAGAGCCGCCCAGCAATGGCGTGCCATTTGGCAGGATCCAAGTGACGTGGGGTTGCACAGTGCCCTCAAAGGAGCAATTCAGGGTCATGGTGTTCCCCACTGTCAAGGACAGACTGTCTGTTTGGGGGCCTCCAATTTGTGGCCTGTCTGTATCATCTTTTACATCCAACTTAACCATCAGTCTGGCCTCCCCTCCTTCATTTCGAGCAATACAAGCTAGCTGGCCTGAGTCCTTCCGTTTGGGCGACCGGATGTCCAGGGTACCGTTGTTATGAACCGTCATTCTGCTACTATAGTATGGTACAGGGAAGATGATGTTTTCCGGTAAGATCCACATGACGCGAGGGAGGGGGGTACCTGTCGCCGAACAGTCCAACAGTTTCCGTTGATTCTGGACGGCAGTCATACTGATGGTGTTAACGCTTCCCCTTAAACCATTGATAGTTGGCGGGGTAACCAGGACCTCCAACCTGGTGGCTTTGCGGTCCTGGCCTGCACTGTTCCAGGCTATGCAGGTGTAGTTCCCTCCGTCGGAGCGTTGGGCCTTCTGAACCACCAGCGTCCCGTTGTTTAGGGTCTGGTATTTGCCCAGGGTGGAGAAAATGGCTCGGTTGGTGGGTGACATCCATGTGATAACAGGCTTTGGGTTCCCCTTGGCATTGCACTTCAGCGTCACCGTCTCGCCGTAGAACACCTTGAAGACTTCAAAGTTTCTGTCCTGGATTTGAGGCAGGTCTGCTGCGACCTTGACCTTGACTCTGACCTTCATCTCGTCTTTGCCAAGCTGGTTTTCGGCGTAGCAGGTATAGTCGCCCTCCTCCCGCATGCCCACGTCGTTGAAATACAGTGTCCCATTGTCGAACACCACGTACCTAAGTGCAGGGAGGAGACAGACGGAGATGGTTACGCTTCAGTGACTATGATGAAGACATCAGTGAAACATAGATGACTACATTGAACAAGTTAAATGTGATGTGCTGAGCCACTGCTGTAGAACAAGACGGTGTTGCTTTTTAGAAAATATTGTCAAATGTGGTTCATTAGTAGCATTAATGGAAGATTAATTGCAATAGAAGTAATAACATTTTTCTTGCATCTCTGTTGTTATCTTTTTTTTCCCCCCTTTTTCGCCCCAATTGTATCCAGCCAATCACCCCACTCTTCCGAGCCATCCCGGTCACTGCTCCACCCCCTCTGTCGATCCGGGGAGGGCTGCACATGCCTCCTTCAATACATGTGGAGTCGCCAGCCACTTCTTTTCACCTGACAGTGAGGAGTTTCACCGGGGGGATGTAGCACATGAGAGGATCACACTATTCCCCCCAGTCCCCCCCCCCTCTGAACAGGCGCACTGACCAAAGGAGGTGCTAGTGCAGCGACCAAGACACATACCTGCATCCCTGACCAAGCCGGAGGTAACACGGGGATTCGAACCGGTGATCCCTGTGTTGGAAGGCAACGCTATGCTACCCAGATGCCCCCATCATCATCATCATCATCATGTCATCATGACATTTAGATTTTAAACTGAAACCAAAAACGTTACACACAAGTACCACAGACCTCCGATTGCGTCCTACACCGACTCTGTCGAGCTGCTTGTCCGAGTTGACCATGGTGCCGTCTGGCAGGGCCCAGCTGATCTCAGGATCTGGGAAGCCAGAGGCCACGCAGTCGACCTTCAGGTGCCCTCCGTACGCCACCTCCTGACTGGAGCGCTGCTGCTTGTGCTCGATCTTGGCCGGCCTAGTGAGCACGTTGACCCGCAACAAAACGTAGTCGTCGCCCATTTTGTTCCGTGCTGCACACAGATACTCACCACTGTCCTTCTCGCTCATGGAGTGGATGGTAAGAGTGCCGTTGGGGTTGACCTTGATCCTGGAGTCAAAACTGTAAGACAGGTAAAGCGATGGGTGTTTTTTCCTCTCACAATTTGATATTTGTGAGTGTGTGCATGCGTGTGTGCTTGAATTTATTCATTCATTCATTCATTCATTCATTCATTCATGCATTCAAACAGTCATTACCTGTACTGGGCGTCCACCAGTTTCTTGGTTGGAGTCCTCCAGATAATCCGGGGCTCTGGCTTACCCGTAGCGAGGCAGTCCAGCCGCAGCTTCCCTCCGTAGATCACGTCCGTCCTTTGCGGCGATGAGGAAACAATCTTGGCCCTGGCGGAAGAGTGACCTTTCCGAACACCAAGGATCACTGTTCTCCTGCCAACCGCCACCCCGTTACTAGCCGTACACTCGTACCTCCCAGCGTTCCCTGGGCCGATGCTGTGCATGTATAGGGTTCCATTGGGAAAGACGAGGAGGTTGCGCTCATTCATAAACTGCGAGGCCATCAGTTGGACTCCGTCGGGCATCATCCAACGAATGACAGGTGGTGGGGCACCTTTGGCAGTGCAGTGAAAGTAGGCGGCGCTGCCCTCTGGGAGGGTGGCATTCTCATGGCGGGCCTGCTGGATCACGGGTGGCAGAGTGGCGACGTGGAGACGCACTGAGACTGTGTCGGCCCCTGCCATGCTGCTGCCAATGCATTTGTAAATGCCCCTGTCTCTGTGACTGGCCTGAGTGATTCGGAGAGTGCCATTGGTAAGCAGCACCACCCGTTGCTGAGGAGCGGTAGGGGGCAACGTAGCGACCATGTGAACTTGATCAGGGAGCACCCATGTGACTCGGGGAGTGGGGTGACCCTGGACCTGACAATCCAGATTGATGTCGTCTCCGAGATACACAGTGGCTTCATGGTAGCGAGGTTGCAGAACCCTGGGGTGCTGAGATAGAACCACTAGGCTGACCACCATCTTATCTGTACCATATTGGTTCTGGACTGTGCACAGATACTGGCCCCGGTCCATGGGTTGTGTGTTGTGGATGATGAGTGTACCGTTGGGATGGACTTCAAATCTTTGGACTCTGGTGTTCTGAGCGATACTTGCCCCTGTGTGAATGCAGAAGAAGACATTTCATAATTGGATGGAGAAAACAAGTTATACAAAATGAACGTTTTCTCACACAGAATGACTACAAATGATCATGTTTGTTATACAGGTGGCTGGCACCCTGGAAGTTTAGATGTTATGGCAGGTAACAAAAGGTTTGGTGATGTGCTTTATGAGTGGTTTTGAAAACGAGAGGAACTATTTTTTTCTCCCTTTTTCTCCCCAATTTTACTTGGCCAATTACCCCACTCATCCGAGCCGTCCCGGTCGTGAATATTTTTTGCCTAGAATGAATCCGGAAGGTCATGAATAATTCATGAGCAACGATCCCCGGATTCATCCTAGGAAAAAAATATTTGCGTCTCGGCCGCTGTTCCACCCCCTCTGCTGATCTGGGGAGGGCTGCCGATTACCACATGCCTCCCCCTGATGCATGTAGAGTCACCAGCCGCTTCTTTTCACCTGACAGTGAGGAGTTTCACCAGGGGGACGTAGCGTTTGGGAGGCTCACGCTATACCCCCCCGAACAGGTGCCCTGACCGACCAGAGAAGGCGCTAGTGCAGCGACAAGGACACATACCCACACCCGACTTCCCACCTGCAGACACAGCCAATTGTGTCTGTAGGGACGCCCGACCAAGCTAGACGTAACACGGGGATTCGAACTGGCAATCCCCGTGTTGGTAGGCGACAGATTAGACTGCTATGCTACCCGGACGCCACCCGCTTATGAATGGTTTTGAAAATGAGAAGGAACTGTTTTTGATATAAAAACGCAGTGAATGTAATACGTTGAGTTCATGGTCTTTTGTAAGTGATTCAATATTTGAGTTATAATGCTAATATAAATTAAGCTTAAATTATAAATGGTTCTTCCAAAATTTACCAATAAATCTCTGCAAGGGATCATATTTAACTATAACTTGCACTACTTAAAATGCTGTTTTTTTTGTGTGAAATAATTTACATTTGCAGTCCCTCAGCTCTGTGTAATTGTCAATCAAGAGAAATATCCTCAAACAGGAAATTAAAAGTTGTAATGACATCAGTACATCATTTCGTATACACTAACCTAAGCCAAGGGCCCGTGAGTGGAACTCTCTTGTGTTTTCTTTACAGGCTATGAGCTTAAGCGAGAGGTAGGGAACACTTATTTATCTTTTGTCTGTATCTGCTTCATCAAATTTGTTGTTAACGGGCTGGAACCTGTCTCAGCAGGTTTTAAGCCTAAAGCAGGGGGACCCCCTGCCAACCACCCCCCCCCCACACACACACACCATGAAAACATCACACGGCGAGACTGGCTGAAAACCACTAAGCCACTACTAACACGATCTTTTTACAGTAGTCATTGACAAAACAGTGCACATAGATTTGAGGGCACCATGCTGAGTGATGTGGTTTAATCACACATACCAGTGGAGGCTTTAGTCCACGACAGGAAGGGCATGGGCTCGCCAACAGCCTCACAGGGAAGATGTGCATCCGTCTCTGCTTTCACAGTAACAGTATGCAAATCTGGGCTCATTATTCTTGGCTTCCCTCTTGGGGGAGAGACCTGTCCAGGCCGCTGATGCCCTCGTGACATATCTTGGCTTAAAACGGGTGTCCCAGTCCCGGGTCTCTGACTCTCTCTGATGGGAATGTGAGCTCTGGATGTGTCAGTCTGCAAAATGGACCGAGATGTGCTGGCTGTTGTCGGGGCAGCAGTGGTGTTCTGTTTGATAATCAGTCTGTTGGACTGTTGTGGAGCTGGGGAGGTAAAATCTGTGTAATCAACGAAATTTGTTCTGTGGCTGGTTGAGTGTGTTGCGGGATGGGAGGCGGTTGCCTTGTTGGACTCTGATCTGCTTGTGTTATGTGGGTCTCTTTCTCTGTGGGCTCTCTCGTTGTGGCCATCTGGGATGTGGTTGAACTTGAGACCCTCCTGGGAGGTGGTCCCCGATGGGAGTCCACTTTTTTGCACCGCAGATGAGGTGCTGGTGATGGTGATGTGCGAAGTCTCCGTGTGTGGAATCACAGCGGACAGCTTCGATATGTTGTTGGAGGTAGGTGATGCTGATACAGTAGGAGCACTCGTACTCATAGTAGGAGCAGCAATGCTCACCGCTCTGTAGGCTGTTTCTGTTGGAGGCTCCTCATTGTCTGAGATGGTGTTAGTGATTTTAATTTGACCAGAGCTCAAGTAAGTACTTTCAGATGCCGCAGGCGCCAATGTGGTATTCTGTTCTGTCTCTGAAACTTCCTCATCAAGTATGCCTGTGGTTGTTATCAAAACACTTGGCACATGTGTGCCCAAGGATCGGCTTGTTTCAGGCGGAAGCGAGGGAGCAGGTAAGAAGGATGGCTGTAGTGGGAAAGGCCCGTCGAGCTCTCTGAAAGGTACTTTTTCAGTTGTGTCACTGGGTTGGTACCGATGGCCTTGCTGGCTCTGCTCCACATGTGTTTGCACTTGCAGTGGAGCGTGAGAAGTCTCTGGGGATTTGTCGGAGTGTGGCACAGGGCCAATGTCTCCCGTAACGCTTACCCTTTGTGTCTCTTCTAAGGGTTTCACTGGCAGAGGAGAGCCTGTTGCAGTAAACCACCACGGGCTGGCTGATGTGGGCACATTCGAGCGCTCTGAAGGAGATGCACTCTCTGAGATTCCCAAGGCCTCTTGAGAACTCGTTTCTCCGTGACCCACTCCTGGAGAGATTGTCAGAAAGGGTGGTGTGGTGGAGGGGTTTTTGAAGTGAGGTTTGGCCGGAGTCAGACGGCCATCCTCTGTTTCAGGCAGTGTGGACGGTAGGCTGGAAGCTTCGGTGGCTGCCTTGTCGTCGTGCCTGGAGACTGTGTTTTCTTTGTGACTCAGTCGGCTTAATGATGTGTCTTGGCTGCCGCTGAATGGAACAGCAGTACTGGAGCTGGCTGCTGTGACTCTAGACTTCTCTGTCGGTTCCATTTTTAGCATGGTGGGGGCGGTGGTCTTGGTAGTTGCTAGGGGAGCACCCACAGGTGTGGATGTAATAAACTGCGTCAGCCGATTCAGCTTTTGTTTCCTCCC
The DNA here is from genome assembly GCF_029633865.1 of Lampris incognitus. Taxonomy (NCBI): domain Eukaryota; kingdom Metazoa; phylum Chordata; class Actinopteri; order Lampriformes; family Lampridae; genus Lampris; species Lampris incognitus. The sequence continues at coordinate 14,250,929 of NC_079231.1, forward strand.
GTTAGGCCTCTTCCTCCTGCCCCCGTTCCTTCTTTTGGAGTTTGGACGTCGGGGACGATTGGGCCCTTCTCCTCTGCTTCCCTTGCTTGTAGTTAGTGTTGGCACCAATTTAGTTGTAGGAAAAGCAGTGGTGATCCGTGCTTGAGAATGCAAAATGTCTTGTGTTGAATGCTCGGGTTGTGGATGTGAGGAAAATGTTGCGGTCTCACCAAAATATTTGCTGTTTTCACCTCTGTCACTCTCTGTTTTGGTTGTGGTCATTGTAGGGGTGAGCTGACTTTCTTTTTCCGTAGCAGAACTGCTGACAACACTGGGTGAATGTTTGGTCTTGTCAGATGCCTTGGATGTTTCGGATGTTGTGATTGCCTCAACATCTGTATTACTACTTATATCCTCCTGTAAGGAGTTGTCGTAGTACACACTGCTGCTTACATTGTTTGTGTACATCTGCCAGCGAGTAGTGTTGCTCTGGGGAACAGATGTGGGCTGTGGGAGTGGAAATGTGCTCGTTGAGATTGTTACGGGCTCTGACTTTGTGTCACTGAGATCTTGAGTTGTGTGGTGCGCGTCCTGTGTGCTGTACGTTGTGCGTGTGCCTTCTGTCTGTGCGCGGTGTGTAATGTGTCTATCGCTGTGTGTGTACTGCATGTTACGCCTCATGTGTGTGTTATATGTGCTGGGTGTGTTTGGTGTCACGTGGATATTGTCTATATCATTCGTCTGCTGAGTGTGTTCTGCTGAGTTGCGCGGCGTTGTGGTGTAAACTTTGTCCTCTCCCTGCAGCTCTGCATCATCCTCAGATGAGCCTTCCAGATCGTCTAGTGTAGACTGCGTTTTGCGCTCCGACTCAACCTTCGGCCTCCTCTCGGTGTTGTGTCCAACTGGATTTGGTGTCGTACTGTTTTGAGTGGTTCTATCTCGAATCTTGGCCAAGATGTCCGCCCACTTCTCGGGGTCTATTTTATGGTTTGACACATTAATCCTTCTCCTGGTGTCAACTGAGCTTTTCCCATCCAGAACCCGGGATGTGGTTGGTTTTTGCAGGACTGGTGGTCTCCGCCACTTATTCCGGGATGGATGTCCACGCTTCCTGCCTGTGTTCGGACCTCTCCTCCGCAACAAATCCATGCGGCTCTTTGTGGCCTCTTCCTTAGTGACCTCGTGATCCCCAGACGCCTCCACTGCATCCTCCATTGGAACTTGAATCTTAGTGTTAATACCTGAGGCTGATTGAGGTTTCATTGGAAACTTTCTCATTGTCCTTAACATCCCTGTGCGTTTGTTCACAGTAACTTTGATAGCCATTGTATCCACACCGTTTTGATTTACTGCAACACATTTGTAATAACCGCTGTCTGATATCTGACCCTGCAGGATTTGTAGAGTTCCATTGGGATAGACAAGCACTCTGGAAGAGTTTTCCCTGAAACCTACTATGCTGCTGCCTGGCAGAATCCAGCTAATGTCGGCATCGGGAGAGCCAGACGCTGTACAAGGAAGGGTAATTGGCTCCCCAGCAAATCCCTCCATTGGAGGGGGGGGACCATCATCCCCAGGGGGAGGGCTTGATGATTCTTGTACAGCCAAACGGAACGAGAGGATGGCGAAGTCTCCATGAACCTTGGCGGTGCAATAGTAGATGCCTGCATCCGTGAGGTCGATGGTTTTAATGAACAGCTGTCCCTCACTGGACACAGACAGCCTGTTGTCTGGACTGCTGTACGGCGCCTCCACTATGGAGCCGTCTGGCAGGACCCAGCGGATAACTGCTTGGCCAGCGCTCTGCACATTACAGTTCATTTGGCCGCTGCTGCCCACCATGGCACTCAGCGTCATTCGAGTGGTGTTTACGGACTCAATCATAACCCACATCCTCTTCTGCCTTCGCACCAGTTCTACTTCCATGATCTCAGATAGGTGAGTCCTGAGGATCAACCAGACAGTTTTTCCAGAGGACTGAGGCCTGTTCAACTGAAGGTCCACAGATGTCTGCATGAGCCACTCTGGCTGGGCCTTGATGTTAACCTTCACACCCGTGTAGTACAGCGCGTCCCTCTGCATATCCTGTCTGTATCTGTAAATAGGACGTGGCTCTTTGGTCAGCATTATTTCCCTTTGCAAGTGGGCTGGCACGTCACTGTAGTAGGCAATAAGCCGCCACAGTCTCTCATAGTTCTCCCTGTCAATGGGGCATTCTAGATCGGCAGCTAGAGTGACGTTGGAGGCCAGCTGCAGCTGGTCGACCTGCTCCCAGTTAAGTTTGGTTAGCTGTCTTGGCTCACCAATGGAACACTCCAGATCCACCTTGTTCCCGTGTTCATCTGACAGGGCCAAGGTGATATTGCCGAAGGGTTCCTTGAACTCCTCTGTGATCGTAAGCTCGCTGTCCGAGTCCTCCAGCAGACTGGCTCCCCTGTGAAGAGAGCTGATGACAGGGCTGCTGCAGACCATGTTTTCCACACCCAGGAGCTCCTTCCTCCTGAGATGCTTGGGAGAGGAGCACATGGGGCACAGCTGGCCCCCGGGGTAGGCCCGGTCCTTTTTACACTTCAGAACACCTGGAGCAAAAGTTAAAAAGAGCAGTCATTGTAAGTTATACTGTATCAAAATGACTTGTGTTAAAATTCAAATAAAACATAAAATGTTCAACATTATTTCTATATGGAGTGTTATAGGGATAACACTCCATTTAGCGGCCATAGTACTGAGCAGTCTTCTGTGTCTCTGAAACGCTGCCAAAATTGTGCAGAAAATTGTCCACCAGGGACATCAATGGCGAACAATCTGTTAATGTGAAAACTGCAACCTTTTCTTCCTGGTTTGCTGCTACCTTGGGTGGGCTACATTGAAATAGGCTACATTGTACATGAAAATGTTAATAACTACAGCTGCAGTAGCGAATGCTACTGATTGCCATATAAAGACGTCAGTTTGTGGAATTTTCCACACAATTTTAGCAGTGTTGCAGACACACAGAAGACTCCTCAGTATTATGGCTGCTAACGGAGTGTCACAACTCATTTAAAGCAAAACGAAAAACAGTATGTGCGTCACATGAGAGCATTGTGCAAGGATGAAGAATGTGTCCATCTAAATTGTTTGTAGAGAAATTAATCAGCTCACCCGGTGAGTTTTTATCCCAGTCATGGAGCCAGCTCATCTGGCAGTCACAGGTCCATGGATTCCCGTGGAGATACAGGTTCTCCAGCTGAGGCATGGTGGCCAGAAGCCTGGAGGGGAGCGACATCAGCCCGTTTTCTGACAAGTAGAGGTGCCTGAGAGTGGAGATGTGAAAGTGGTCCATGAGGGAAAATGTGGCGAAGGTAGCCGGATGGAGCTGCTGGAGCCGGTTGCCCTCTAACTGGACCAGGCGCAGAGAGGTGAGGCCCTGGAAGGCATCTGGATGGATGTACTCCAGCCGGTTGTGGTCTAGGTGCAACCTAGCCAAAGCCCACAGACCCTCAAGGGTGTATCTGTTGATCTCACTCAGCTTGTTGTAGCTCATCTTTAACATCTGGGCCGAGGAAGAATTACAGGGAAGAGTGTCATCATTACTGGCAGTATTGTTTATATAAATATGAATGACCAAGGAGTTACAATGGCACATTACAATGCCAGATGGAAAGAGCTGTTAATCATACTATTTGTGAAGGTGGTTGTGTAGATTATGAATGCAGCTTTAGTTGCAGCACAGACTCAAACAAATCTTGCTCTTCTTGTGTAAATTGTGCAGAAAATGTGTTATCCCACCGTTGACCACTTAAGAGATTCTAAAACCCCACTTCAGGGCCGCTGATGTAGATATTTGAGCAAACGTTTATTTGGATGCACTGTGGATTTGAATAGCAGAAATCCATCCATTCATTAATAATCACCCATATCTCAGCAGTTTACCTGCAAGGACGTGAGATCTCTGAAAGCCCCATTTGGGAGACTGTGGATGTTGTTCCCATGAACCATCAGAAGCTCCAGCTTACCCAGGCCAGCCAGTGATCCATCTGTTATCCTATTAATGGTATTGAACCTGAAACGTAAATAACAAAACACATGTGGGTGGAAAGGGGGATATTAAAGGGATATTAGGCATATAACTGCCATTGGTTTTCTGGTAATAAAATAAACTCAATAAAAAGTGCAATAAAAGCGGAATCAAAAACATTTGCTGGTGTTATTAAACGATACACTGGAGAGGGCCCTCGCTTATGAAAAATGGTATGCATTAAGTATATTTTTAAAGTCTATCACTTTGCAATAAGACTACCCTTATAAAGGATTTATAAGTGGTTTATAATTAGGTTGTAAACACTTAATAAATCTCTAATAAAACATTATAAACAAGTTATAACACAGTTTTCATACATCGATGTGGGAACACTATTTGGCAAGATGTAGTTACTGCTGCACTTTTTATCCACCTATTCTGTTAAATCTCAGATCTTGCTAGTTGCTAGCAGGTCTTGCTAGTTGTGTAGCTTACTTTATCTTGTCCCTTTATCAGTCAGCATGTTAAATTATCACCATCATATGTTATGTAGGCTCACCATCTGACAAACAGCGGGTCGGTGTTGCTCTTTTTACCCAATGTGTTAATGATTTATAAAGTGTTCACAACCTAATTAATAAACTAATTATAAACCATTCATAAACACTCTATAAGGGTGGTCTTATTGTAAAGTGGTACCAAAAAAAAGTTTTCAACAAATTTAAAAAGACAGGTAAAGTGTAAGTATACCATTCTCAAATGTACTTTCTGCTAGTACAACAAAGGTCAAATATAAGCACACTTGCTTGTAGCCTGCGGAAGAGGATTAGGGCCACGTGTGAAAGGTGTATTGATGTGTCAATCAAGTATCAGTAATTCTGATTTGTAACCATTCTCCGAATGGACATTTTAATCTCAGTATTTCAGTAGAGAAGTCTTCCACGTGACGTGGGCCTAATCCTCTTCCCTACCCATTAAAAGTGCGCGGGAGTAAACTTAGCAAATGATGGCGGAAATAGACGGACCCCAGGTTGATCCTCTCCGTTTGTTTGGAGATGCCCCGGGGAACGGTGGCGAGGGAGCGGAAGGTGCAGTGCAGCTCCGTGGGCAGGGGGCAGGAGCAGGGCCGGGGGCAGGGCAGAGTCTCTCCGGGCGGCAGCGCCGCCACCAGCAGCGGCAGCAGCAGGACGACGACGACACGCGCCGCCGGATGCGCGTCCATCCTCCGCGGGACCGTGGATGTAAGGGAGCGCAGCGGATCCCGGATCACAGCAGCTGGCTGGCAGGGGAGACAAAACACGCTATGGTCAGGCCACGCAAGCGCGCGCGCGCAAGATAAAATGCACCGTGCAAAACAGCGTAAAACGCTAAAGAAAATGGAAAAAAGAGACACAATCGCGATGGCAGTCGTAGTCCTTGACTTCATCCTGCAACGACTTGGTGAGCCGAGCAGCAGAAGCAGGATGGCCGTGTTTACTACCTGTGGCGACTGGGATGAATGAACTTCGGACGCCCGCGCTCATCAAAACAAACCCGCAGGCGCCGCTTTTGACTCTCCGCGGACAAGAAGTTGATCGCGTGACACAACCTTACCTCAAGACGTCCTCTCCCCGTGGCGCGAAACCTGCGTAAAACTCTGACATTGTCCCGGCGAACGGCACCGACGGTTCGAGTGAACGGATGGAGATGGAAAACTTGTTCGCGGTTTCTCACAGTGAAGCCGGCTTACAGACCCGCAAAACCCACAGAAACCATTTGCTCAGAACCCGGGGAGAGCGGATGGAGGAAAGAAACGGGTCCCCATAGAAGCGCTGGTGTGCGCTTTCGCCCCACAGCCAAGGAGTGAGTGGAAGAGGTGGGTGCGCAGTTCGGAGGCGCAACAGGAGGGGCAACGAAACGTGTGGTGGCAGAACTGAGGGAAACTACAAAAGGAGCAGAGTCGCTCTGGCGGAGCTCGAGTGTAAGTAACACTCCTGCTGTCTCGCGGCACGTAGCTCCTGGACCTATCATCGTCTAGACTATGACGGACGTGATAGTCTAATCCTGCGGGACGCCCATTGACTGACCCCATTCACCATCTTCTGCAGACACCTCTGCAGGAGATGTTGATGAGACGGCCATATTTGGGCGATGGCAGTGGAAGTGGTCTGACATTGGGAATATGTTCTTTACAGTACATCTGCAGCTTACAAAGTCGTGCAATCAAAAGGAGGAGACATGATTTAGGTGCATTAATGGCAATTGACTTCTTGAATACGACAATAAGAATATTTGAGGTCATCTTGCAGTCTCCTTTGTTGCTGTATTTGCAGACAGCTCTATGATGAAGTAATATATATATATAATATATATATATATATATATATATACGAGCCTTTATGAATATCTAGATAAAAGGATGTGATTTTTAAGGGTTTGTAGGAATTGTAGGAATGTTGATCATAGACACAAAGTGCTCATTGTCATGTGATCTGGACACTAAGCAAAATCAGCATCTGCTTTTTCTTTTTCTTTTTTTTCCCACTCCCGCCCTTATGTGAGTGAGTGTATTTTGCTGGGACGTATTATTTGGTAACATGTTGAGTGTGAAGTCATTTGACCAGGGCTCAAATCAGGGTACGATCTGAAGGCGAACTGCGGAAATGGGCAGGAAAATGGCAGAAATCTGAATTGGTAGAGAAAAGACAATGGCTGACGTGTGACAGTGCATCGCTGCTTGCACTGTGTAATTGTGTGACGCGGTAGGGGAGGAGATCTGGGTGGTTTCAGGCAACGTTTAAGTCAAAGCCCTTTTATTAACACAGACACACATGTGCACTACACAGAGAATGGTAGACACACCCATGTGCAGACAGAAACCGGTGCACGCACTCACGCACACACACACACGAGCACACAAAGGAAGAAAGAAGTTGGACAAGACGAGCCTTGGTCCCTTTATGTCCTGTTCTCTCCTCCAAATACCCTGGAGATCTACAGCACTTTGGTGATGTCGCCCCGGGGCCCCGAGAGTGCTGAATATTAGCTTTGTGATAACGTTAAGTTGGAGGAAAGCGAAGTTCAAAGGTGAAAGAGGGGCCAGTGAACAGTGGGGCTCCTGCAGTCCACAGCTCCCGCAGACGAAGTGCGAGGCATCATCCATCACTGTGTCACCCGAGGGCCATTAACGCACCTGCACTAAAACCACACGGCGGTAAGGTCATTTTGCTGTGTGACCTTTTGTACCTCCAGAGATGAGCATCTATGCATCATTGGAACCTGTGTGCAAGACAGGATTACTTTGGCTGCATGAAAAATGAATATCTCATGCTGCCCTTAAACCAATCTAGACATCGACTTTCAGACCATACATCAACTTTAATGTCGGTGCAGGAAAATACAGGAGACTGCCACTTCCTGGGTCATTTCCTTCAGCACGACTCTATTTTTGCGTTATCCTTGGGTCATTATTCATGGCATGGCTTGGCTGCTTTGGGTTAGGGACTCTGTAATTGGAAAGTCACTTGCTAATGATATCGTAGGTCAGTGCCAACAGCAAAACAAACTTCTTGAAATTGTCCGAGGGGGTTGCTAAAGGTTTACTGCCCCACTTTGTCAAATAACTTGTCTTCATGCACTGCTGGCCAGCTGGACATCATGAGCCTATATGAGCAGATTTAGAGACTCGCATCTGCCCTGAATGTTTTCCTGTTTATGCTCAGCAGACTGTTTACCATATGGGTGGCTGGCGAATGAGGCCAAACTCACAATGTCAAAATCACATGCAAAAAAAATAAATAAATAATGAAATAAATAAATAGATAATAAAGACAAAAATAAGGATGTACGTAAGCACACCATCCCACCCTAACTAGACGAGTTGTAATACAGACATGTTGTTGTTCAGTGAGTATAGCAAAAAATACAAATAAAAAATCGCCATCAGGTATAAAAATGTTGCCATTAAGTGTGCTGGTACAAATCCATCAGTCAAATTAATTTTCCACTTTCCGTAGATGAACCGGCGTGAGCGCTGACCTAGATCGCGAAGCAAAGCACAAGGTCTAGAACAGTCAATTGATAGATCGAATGCCTTAGAAACATTGCATCATCCCCTGATTGGGAAAACTGTAGCTGTATCCCTGCCAAGTGTAGATGCATCATTGTGAGTTATGATTGTGTAGCCATGCAGCTGTGTGGCTCACGCAGACCTCTCCCTAGATTCCCCTATCGATGTGTTTTGGCTGTTCGTTGTAAACAGATATGATTGAAACGCATTCAGGCATCTGCTTTCCTCCGAGCATACAGTGATCAAAATGGGCCCAGGCCAGGGAACAAGCATTTGTTCGATCGGGCCGAGTAGATTCTGAGCCATCATATGAAACGATTACAATTTCTTAATCAAAACATGATTTGTTCTGCAAAGTTTTTCCGTGTTTCATCTTTACAATAGGGATTTTTTCCCTTGAGGCTTGAGTGGCAATGAGAGGGCTCCGGGCCACAGTCGTTTGATTCAGTTGGTAAAAACTACTAACAGCCTGAGACAAAATCTATAAAAGGCCGGAGTAAACATTTGCGTTGGATAATTAAGTCAACACAATACATTTGTATGTCAGAAACCAGAGGTGTTGTGTGCTCTATCGAGAGAGCCTCAAGAAAAGCAGATGGATTCTTACATCTCCTCAATAGTGAAGACCCCTTTTGTATCCAAAGGTGTGACCGAGGCACATTCTCCAGTGAAGAATTGACGTGTTGGACTCCAGTCAGTGTTGACGATTGCAATTCGTTGACAAGCTTCACCAAATGTTATACTCTGGTCTTTTCCAGACCGTGACTTTACCGTCCGTCTGCAAATACTCAAAGCTGTTGCAAGAAGAGAGAAGAGCAAAGAAGGCCAATAAAAGGCTGAGCAGGATGATTCCTCTCACACCAACGCTGTACAAACAAAGGCCTGTGAGTCAGGGTGGAGGTCACCTGGGTAAGACTAAGGGTCTTGGAGCATGACTGTTTTGCAAATACCATGAACATGAAACTTTAGGGGTGGTTCAGAGAGAGACACAGAATACTGCCCAGTATTATGGCTGTTTTTAGAGTACTCTCCATACAACATCTAGAGATGATGTTGAGAAATTGTGGTTGTTTCCCTTTTAGATTTCAGTCAGAGTTGTGCACTAAATTGACCCCCCAAAGAGTCACTTAAGCCCTTGTTCAAAATTCAGGCAAATCGGATGTGTTTCTCAAATCAGACCTCTAAGACAGATTGTCCGCACCGTTATTTGCAACTGATCAGATCGGATTTGTGTGTCCGGACATCGCCAGCCTATCTGCATGGGTTGCTGTGGTAATGACGTAGGCGTGAGTAACTACGTATGCTGGTGACACAGTTTACCAACGTGGAAACATGAGAAATGGAGATCCATCATCTCATGCTCCAAACAATCGCGTTGTCAAGTCGCGGTGCAGAACTCAAACTCAGCGACGAAGGAGGATGGTGTACATTACGATGTTCTGTACTGCAGGCGAATTTCCGAAATGCAGGGTGGCAGGGGAAGGCTCATTAATGTTCCTAAAAGAAGCGCTGCCTGATTGGCCACTGAGTGGCAGGGGAAGGCTCATTAATGTTCATAGAAGAAGCGCTGCTTGATTGGCCACTGAGTGGCAGGGTAAGGCTCATTAATATTCATAAAAGAAGCGCTGCCTGATTGGCCGGTGACTGGCAGGGGAAGGCTCATTAACATTCATAAAAAAGCTCTGCCTGATTGGCTGGTGAAACGTTGCTTGACGTTTGCGTTGCTCCTGTCAAGACATCCTGAGGAGATGAGCGTGAGGTAAGCAAGCGTTAATACATTAACTTTTGTTCACGGATAGTGGTTAGGGTTAGGGTTAGGGGATTAATATGTTTAGTATATTGATGTAATGGGTGAAGATCGGTTATAACTTATGCTAGCCAAAGTAGCTAACTAGCCAAGCATTGTCGGGGGAATGAAGGAATCACATGCTTAGACAGGAGCAACGCAAACGTCAGAGCGGCAACGTTTCACCGGCCAATCAGGCAGCGCTTCTTTTATGAATATTAATGAGCCTTACCCTGCCACCCTCTCATTCATTCATTCATTCATTCATCAGCCGCTTCTCCGGGGTCGGGTCGCGGTGGCAGCAAGCTAAGTAGGGCGCTCCAGACGTCCCTCTCCCCAGCAACACTCTCCAGCCCCTCCTGGGGGATCCCAAGGCGTTCCCAGGCCAGATTGGACATGTAGTCTCTCCAGCGAGTTCTGGGTCTACCTCGGGGTCTACTCTCAGTTAGCCGTGCCCGGTAAACCTCCAAAGGAAGGCGCCCAGGAGGCATCCTAATCAGATGCCCGAACCACCTCAACTGGCTCTTTTCGACACGAAGGAGCAGCAGCTCTACTCCGAGCTCCCTCTGGATGTCCGAGCTCCTCACCCTATCTCTAAGGCTGAGCCCACAATGGTCCGGTACAATGTCCGCATTATTGCTGATGCTGCACCAATCCGCCTGTCAATCCCCCGCTCCATCCTACCCTTACTAATTAACAAGACCCCGAGATACTTGAACTCCTTCACTTGAGAGAACAACTCATCCCCAACCCGGAGGGAGCAACCCACTATTTTCCGGTAGAGAACCATGGCCTCAGACTTGGAGATGCCAACTCTCATCCTGGCCATTTCACACTAAGCTGCAAACCACCCCAGTGCGCACCGGAGGTCGTGTTCTGATGAAGCCAATAAAACCACATCATCTGCGAAGAGCAGAGATGCAATTCTGAGGTTCCCAAAATGGACACACTCCTCACCTTGGCTGCACCTTGGGACAACCTTGGCGGAGTTCGACACCCACCGAAAACGTGTTTGACTTTGTGCCGAGAATGCAGACACAGCTCTCAGTTTGGTTATACAAGGTCCGGATGACTTGTAGCAACTGCCCCGGTACCCCATACTTCTGCAGTATCCCCCACAGAGTGCCCCAGGGTACACGGTCGTATAAGCCTTCTCCAAGTCCACAAAACACATGTTAGACTGATGCTAATGGCAACCACCCATCACCATCGCCAACAGAGGTGCTGGCAGACCTCGCTGAGCCAGAGGAATCAGAGGACAACAACAATGTGGGAGGCCCCGAGGCCACACTCCCCAGCCCTGTGCCTGAGGTCAGCACGCCAAAGGAGATCGACACCATGCCCTCACAGAAGTACAGAAGTGCACCAACCTGAAGAAGCCCAGTTCTGGGTGCACTGGTCACAACCTAAGGGTGAAGTTTAACCCCTTGGCCCTCCTGCTTGATGCCTCACTGGAGGGAGAGTTTGATCTCGTCCAGAGAATCATCTACGAGGTGGAAAACCCCAGCACTCCCAAAATGAGGGCATCACGCCCCTGCACAATGCTGTGTGTGCAGGACATCACCACATAGTCAAGTTCCTGTTGGATTTTGGGGTTAATGCTGCTGATGGTGATGATGGACACCGCTTCACTGTGCAGGTTGCTGCAATGGTGTCCATCTATGCAAGCTGCTGGTGGAGTCAGGGGCAGCCATTTTTGCCAGCACCATCAGTGACGTGGAGAAGGCCATAGATAAATGCGAGGAGATGGAGGAGGGCTACATTCAGTACTCCCAGTTCCTCTATGGTGTACAGGAGAAGCTGGGTGTAACTAACAAGGGCACGGTGTATGCTCTTTGGGAGTATGAGGCTCAGAGCTCAGATGAGCTGTCCTTCAGCGAGGGCGATGCCATTACCATTCTCTGGAGACAGGACGACAGCGAAACAGAGGGGTGGTGGGCGCGCCTAGATGACAGCGAGGGCTATGTGCCCCGAAACGTGGTAGGGCTGTATCCCTGCCACCCTGCATTTCAGAAATTCGCGTACTGCAGTCATGGCGGGCTCCACTTCCGTCACTCTGGAATTGACGTCATTGTTGTGTGCCGCATTGTGAGTGACGCAAAAGACGGTTTGAAATATGTTTTGGGCAGCCATAGTGTCTGGACTGAGACACATCCGGAGAAATCCCATTGGAATCACATTTCAAACCACCTCCAAATGTGGTTAGATCCCATTTGCAAAAATCGCGTTTCATGTGGTCTTTTTTTTTTCTTTTTGCCATCCAGACTTTCTAAACTCAAATCTGGATATGCAAAAAACAAAACAAAAAAAAAACAACCCGGATTTGGGTTGGTAGTCTGAACGAGGCCTTGGTGTAAACAGTGTTGAATAGTTGTCCTTTGAAGGGCTAAATTTGTCTGACACTCTCATTTTTTCATGCACATCAAACCCCGGCCATCTGGCAACTAGACATGCAAAAAAACAAGCAACACAAAGTATTTACGAATATTATATGACCCCTATCTGACTCGGGCGGGAAGCACTCGCTGCCAAAATGGTGTGGAAACGAAACTGGGTGGGACCTTCTCCAAGTTTGCTGAGGAGATGCCCTGCGGATGAGCAGAAATAATATACCCGGGCGGTTATAAAGTGTCTGAGAGTAAACTGAAGCCGTAGAAAGGCTGCGTGTGACTGGGCTTTGGAATGTATGAATGCGTGCAAGAGCAAGTCGGTGTTTGTAGAGAGAGAGGGAGAGAGAGGGAGAAATGCAGATTGAGAAGAGGACAGAAAAGTGAGGTAAGACAAGATAGTGTTCATGACTTTTTGTCTCCTTTCTAAGCGAGACACATGGCTCTGGTATGCGCCCAGGTTACACAGTAGAAATTTCTAGGTCTGCTTAGAGCAACTTTCCACAGCCATAATTTGCTTTGCCTGAGAAAGGCCTGCAGTTTGAAGCCCTAGCCAGTAAGCTTTTTTGGATGGTGTTTGGATGTTACATAAACACCAGGGGAAGCCTAATGCCTGGAAAGTTAGGGGATGAAATCCTCAACATCTGGGGATGTATCCTGAGCTACGGTGTTGGAGGTTGACAAAGCGACAGACGGCAAATGGATTAGCACGCTGTTGTCCAAGCTAGGTTTCTCAGGTAAGTGGCGAGGTGAGTCAAGATCTGTGAAGATTTACATGCACGCACGCACACGTACCCATGTACGCACATACTTAACAAACGGACACATCCGCACATGTATATGTTGTACCTCCGAGAGCCGCAGGAGCGAGCTTGGGTGATGCGAAACGAGAGTATCAGCTAAGAATGTGCCTGTGACGAATGTGTTGTATCCTCGGCGTTTCGCTGTCAATGATTTAGCGTTGGCGCTGAGTGGACTTCATCCCAGAGAAAAAGACTGCCTCACATTCGGGGGAGGGGGGGGGGAACGTGAATCACCGGCGAATGGAAACTACACCGCGGCCTTTAACCTTGGAACACATTTATGACATATATCTCTCACCTGGTTAACACGTGTTAGCCCGTACAGCTCAGCTGGGGCGGGTTTTTCTCTTCCTGTATTTCTGTGACCCCATGTAGAGAACTTAACCTTAGCCGATTTGCCATATGGGGCCGGCGGAGGGTGGAATGGGCCGGGATTGGTGTGTTTGACATGTGTCACTCGGGTTTTTAAGCTCACGGGGTCCTTTGTGTTTGACTGGCGGCTTCGGATTGATGCCACTCATTCGTCAAAACGAGATGATACGCTTTTCCACGAAAGCAAACACCGCGGACTGTTTCGAATCCGCCTCAGAAGACGCGTGTTTGTTTTCTAATGCGCCACACATCTCTAATAGAGTTGCCATTTAAAAGGCAATTTGCGGCGCGCACTGTGGAAATATTCTCCCATTGAATAATTGACTCAAGGTACCCGCTGACTGTAATCTCATTTCCTGCACAGCTCATGCTCAATATGTTCCTGATTTTGCACCGCCACCACTGAGACGGTGCAGAAGTTTCCATGCTGTGCAGTGTAGCATGGCTAGACTCCCAGTCGCACACACACACAGACGCACAAATATAACATTCAGAGGTCTCCCTTAGGCATAACATCTGTCCTTATGGACCGACCCACCAACCAGACACAGTGCAGCGTAATAACAAACACTGCAGACCCTCTGAACCACACGGGGCCCATACACCTTAAAGCCTGTAAATCCAACACAACCAGGCAGACTTAGTTAGGTACAACCAACACAACCAGGCAGACTTAGTTAGGTACAACCAACACAACCAGGCAGACTTAGTTAGGTACAACCAACACAACCAGGCAGACTTGGGTACAACGGAATTGGGCGTGCGTTGACATATTGGATCGATCAGTGGTGATTTTCCAAGGAAGATCGGCGATCCTGATGCTGTGTGTCGTTTTGTGCGCGTAACATGCGCCATGCGGACTCGGACGGAGGTGAAAGGTCGCGACAGTTTTCATGTAACTGAGCCCCCCCCCCCTCTTTGAAATTCACTGACGGCTTTGTAAGTTATTTTCATGGCTCTTAGCGAGTCCTTTTGCCTTTTGTATTCTCCTACTGGCCTGGAGCCTTGCTTTTCTCCCACGGCTGCTGGTAGAATAAACGGCTCCCCCCGCCTGCTGTGTTACAGCTGTTGTCAGACCCCCCCACCACCCCCAACACCCACCACCCCCACAACCACATACATCTGGCCAGTTGGCAGGCAACAGAATAAAAAAACATTACCAGTATTAAGGAACTGAAACCCAGCAATGCAAAGAAACAGATTCGGTATCTTTTTGGATATATCTAAACTTGACTGTTGAACTTTCTGGAAAAATGTTACCTTTACTTCGCTGTTTTTTTGGGGGGGGGGTTCCCCTTTTTCTCCCCAATTGTACCTGGTCAATTACCCCACTCTTCCAAGCCGTCCCGTTCGCTGCTCCACCCCCTCTGCCGATCCGGGGAGGGTTGCAGTCTACCACATGCCTCCTCCGATACATGTGGAGTCACCAGCTGCTTCTTTTCACCTGACAGTGAGGAGTTTCACCAGGCGGCTGTAGCACGCGGGAGGGTCACGCTATTCCCCCCAGTTCTCCCTCCCCCCAAACAGGCACCCTGACCGACCAGAGGAGGTGCTAGTGTAGTGACCACGACACATACCCACATCCGGCTTCCCGACCAAGCTGGAGGTAACGTGTTGGTAGGCAACAGAATAGATCGCTACACTACTGCCCCACTTCACTGTATTTTCTGAATACGATTTCTACTTTTACTCCATCACACAATTTTCTTTGGCACCTTCAATACTCACAATAGTTGTGTGCGCATGATTAGAAACTTGGTAGTGTCAGGGGAAATGTGCATGCATGTGTAACTTACTGTAACGGCTTCACAGACGTCTGTGCAAGCTAGGCTGAGTTATAGACAGACAGATAGACAGTTTGCATTTGGGTAAGGTCTGTCTGTCGCTGAACTGACAGTGTCTCTCATCATTTGCAAGCAAGCACTGTGCACACACACACACACACACACACACACACACACACACACACACACATACATATTTGATATGGATATGGGTTTGAATTTCCCCTTTTGTTTTGTCAGTTTCTGAGTTATTAACAATATCTTAACAAACCACCAGATTGATCCCAGCGTGAGACAGATGAGCCATTTTGTCCACACTTTTCCACCTCACGGCTTCTGTCTGCAGTGTTTTCGCCTCTCGACAGCCAGGCTGGAGTACTCTGAAGGTAAATATGAATTTAATGTCTTTTCTGCAGCAGGGGTAGAAAGTCAGTAGGAGCAAGGCGGAAAACATGTGCATGAATGAGAGGGAGGGCAGCGTAATGGTGAGGATGCAAGGAGTGGAGGTGACGAAGGCGTATGAGTTTAAATACTTGGGGTCAACTGTACAAAGTAACGGGGAGTGCAGAAGAGAGGTGAAGAAGAGAGTGCAGGCAGGGTGGAGTGGGTGCAGAAGAGTGTCAGGAGTGATTTGTGACAGAAGGGTACCAGCAAGAGTTAAAGGGAAGGTTTACAACATGGTTTTTGTTTTTATTTATATGTTTATGTAAAGTGCTTTGAGTGGCTGTTGCAGCTAGAAAAGCGCTATATAAAATGCAACTTGATTGACTGATTGATGGTTGTGAGACCAGCTATGTTATATGGTTCGGAGACAGTGGCACTGATGAGACGACAGGAGGAGGAGCTGGAGGTGGCAGAGTTGAAGATGCTAAGATTTTCATTGGGAGTGACGAAGGAGGACAGGATTAGGAACGAGTATATTAGAGGGACCGCTCATGTTGGATGGTTTGGAGACAAAGCAAGAGAGGCAAGATTGAGATGGATTGGACATGTGTGGAGGAGAGATGCTGGGTATATTGGGAGAAGGATGCTGAATGTGGAGCTGCCAGCGAAGAGAAGAGGAAGGCCAAAGAGGAGGTTTATGGATGTGATGAGGGAGGACATGCAGGTGGCTGGTGTGACAGAGGAAGATGCAGAGGATGGGAAGAGATGGAAACGGATGATCCGCTGTGGCGACCCCCAACAGGAGCAGGTGACAGTAGTAGTAGTAGTTCTGAACCAGGGGTAGAAGAGGGCATAGACTAGAGGGTTCATACAGGAGTTGGTCAGCATGATCCGAGAAAGCACAGTAAAGTATGACAAGTTGTTTAAGGTAATCTCACCTGCTACAGGAATAATAATGCAGGAAGGGGCACATTAGAAACACAGCTATAATTATTCCCAGAGTCCTAGCCACCTTTCTCTCTGATGTCTTGGCCACCATGGTGGCACCTGTATGACACGTGCCTGAGACAGCAACCACAAACACCCTCATGTAGAGAACCACCACGATGGTACACGGTCCGACGATCCCTGAGATGTGAGCGATGACCAGCACACAGTCTCAGTAGCAGGACCTGAACATGTCTGGCTGTTTTAAATGTCCCATCACAATAAGACTGTTGTACAGAAGAGTGGCAACCCAGCTGTAGTCACTGTGATTTTGGTAGTGCAGCGAGTCACAGATAGCCACGTAGTGGTCTATCGATATGAGCACCAACAGAGAATAATAATAATGAGTTAAAGCACACATCAACATCCCTTCCCAGCAAAACTCCATGTAGCATAAGCTTTCAATGGACATCCCCAACAGTCCCACCAGGAGGATAGTGTTGGTTGGCCTGTGGAGCTGTCTGAAGTGGGAGATGGAGATGATGACCAGCAGGATGAGAACCATTCTGAGGAGCCCTATGGAGCTAAACACCATGTAGACGAGCGTGTGTTGGTGCACCTCCTGCAGGAGGAGTTGTGCTGAGGAACGCAGTGCTCAGCCTCTTCCAAGATGTCTGCTGATGGAAGAGCTGCAGAGGTTTGGCAGCTCTCTGGCTGCCCTCTCCAGCACATCGCTCATTTATCTTCGCCTTTCTCCAGCTTGCTACAGCCTCCCTATTGTAACTCATCTTCATCCCCTACCTCTCTCCTCCCTTTCTTCCTCCTCTGTCACTCCACACCATCTCCCTCTCCAGCTGTGACGGAAGAGCTGGTTTACAGGCTCCGTTAGCCCTTTTCCACCAACAGGGCGTAAGTTAAACAAAACAAACTTCAGAAGGACTACAGCAGACATGGAAATTCACGTTCAAACTACTATCTGTTCTACATGTCAAAATTTTACCCCATTTTTCCTTCCTGTTTCATAACCCCCATCTCACATTGCTTTTTAGGCCCAGTGGCCACCCCCGGCCAGCCCACCCTCCTTTCACAGTTCTTCCTCACCCTCAAATACCTTTCTTTTCCATTGACCCCGATACCAACAGCCACAGCCGGGATTCGAACCAGCCACCACACAGCTTCAGGCACACCAAGTTCTGTGTTGAAGCCTAACCAGTGCGCCACCAGGCATCTGCACACTCAGCAATGTTCTCGGAGCGCTTATGAATGCTTCTTTTGGAGTGTTCAAAACTTAAGTAGAATGGCAAGTGTGGGACTAGAACCCACAACCTTGTCAGCATCGCTGCTGAGCATTAACCAGTGCACCACCAGGGCATCTGCACACTCAAAGATGTTCTCAGAGCAGTTATGAATGCTTCTTTTGGAGTGTTCAAAACTTAAGTAGAATGGCAAGTTTGTGTGTGAATTTTCTCATTCATCCAGGTCATAGTTATCCAAAGGAATTGAATCAAGTGCAACTGGACTTGGTTATAGTATATCCATGAAAGAATGGCAAGTGTGGGTGTAGAACCCACAACCTTGCTACTGATCACTACCCACTGCGCCACCAGGGTATCTGCACGCTCAGAGATGTTCTCGGCGCACTTATGAATGTTTCGTTTGGGGTGTTCAAAAGGTAAGTAGAATGGCAAGTGCAGGTCTAGAAACCACAAACTTGCAAGTGTTGCAGCTGATCACTAACCACTACACCACCAAGTCTTCTGCATGCTGGAAAGTGTTCTCTGACCACTTATGAATGTTTCTTTTGGAGCGTTAAAAACTAAAGTAGAACAATAAGTATAGGTCTTGAACCCACAATCTTGCCAGTGTCAATGCTGAGCACTAACCACTGAACCACCAAATCCTTCCATTCTCTATCGAAATCATTGAATATATCCTATGAATGTTTACTTTAAAAATTTAGCAGAATGTTACAGGGAAGTTTTGAACCCCAGACCTTTGTAACATCTCAAAGGAACACTAACAGCTGGGCCACCACACCTTCTTTCTTGCACTTGCAGCCAGTGAGTTTTTCAGCACTTCCTTTGGATGTTGGCTTTCAAAACTTGGACTGACACATGCTGGTTGGAGCTCTGAGCACTGAACTACTAAATCTTCTTCCATCTGCCACCATGGTTGAAATTTTCCATATTTCCTTCGGATATTGGCTTTCAAAAGACATCATGAATCCACCGAGTCTCACATAGCCTCACCAGTTCTTCACGTAATCGCAGAGTCCATTGAGCCATCAGGTCAACACGCAGTCGGCTCTCATTTAGAAACCTTTCTTCTTCTTGTATGTTGTTAAAACAGAGAACTAAGAGGTTAAAACCTCCCTGAAAGTTTGGTTGTGTTTTCATCCCAGTGAGCTAATGTTGAGCTCAGCTTTACAGCCTGTTTCTCTGACTGATTTTCTCTCTCATGGACACATGCTCTAAAACAAGCAGGTTTGGTGATAATGCAAACTATCTCCTGTTGTAATAGTTAAAGAATAAAATTATTAAGGGTGTTTTTGCTGTTATTCTACATGCATTGTTGATGCGTCTGCACCTGTTTGCTGCTGCACAAAACAACTGAATTGAATAAATAAAGTTGATCTTGTATGAAAACATCGGTGATTTATCGAGTGCTCTTTTCCTCCACTAATTAGTGTGCTTGCTGTCGAGCAAAGCACACTATTGTTATTTCCTGCTTATTATTTTCTCCAGAAGATGTTGCCTTTTTTTTTTTACTTCCGTTATAAAGTTAATAAACTGACCTGGAAAACGTTACCAGAGAGTTAAGCCTGGGTGTTTATATTCTAGTAAAATCCTTTACAATAAATTACAAACATTTTGTAGCAAATAACACTCAATATGAAACAGGACACAGACTATGAAACCTGGCCTTGGGTGCATCTTGAGAAACAAAGTCATATGCAATTCAAGTGATATTCTTATGGGGGACTTTCAGAGGCAAAGGCCTCTGTAACTTGTTTCCAGGAGCTGGTTTTTGCTGTAAAATGCACACCCATTACTTGCGTAAAGAAGGTCTCAACGGACACATGCATAACACACAACATACACATACACTTTACACTTAGGCTCATGTCAAGATAACACAGTTTCTTAAAAATTAACGTTCATAAATACAAAACAGTGATGAATGATACTCGGTGCACGTGCTTATGACACTGGGCAATTAACATAACGGTCTGCATACTGTACAGATAAGCGTCTCCTCCAAGTATGGCAACTTCCATTGAGTGCTGCAGTAGAACAGCGTCAAACACAAACAGATGTGCACACACACAACAGAATGTGCAAGGATGCTCTCACATGGACACACACACATTCATGCACCTGCACCCCGTCGTGCACACATTCATGTAAGCGCAAACATGTTGGTCATTCCACACGGGGAGCTCTTCGCACAGTCAAGGGAGCAGTCAGTACTCTGTGAACCACTCCACTGTCATGCATTTCCAATATGCAAAGAGAAGGACGCCAGTTGGACCATGGGAAAGCTGCACAGAGTAAGTTAACAGCAGCCTGTGTGCTACAGTTTCGCGGGAATGCTGTACTTTTTGGAGGACACCTGTTTGACAAACCTTTGTGTGTGTGCATATTTTCAGTATGTGTTGTCCCCTTGAGGACCAGTTGAATGATTCGATGACAGATTTACTGGATGACGTCACATCAGTTCTCATATGTGTAACTTGTGACTCGGTGGATTCTCTTTTCAAGCTAGCGAGGTGGGGTGGGGGGTCCCAACCAGCGCCATTCCTCAGGGTGGCCCACGGGGCCCTCAGATCATAGAGATATTATAACTTCCCTTGACCGGATGCTCCCTGTGGAACTGCTATGGCGGGAGAATAATTTTGGATTCAACAGCAGGTCCCCATTTCCCTCAAGCGTCTCTTTCACGCATCTCCTTCGCTGTGGTGTCGATTCCCTCGGGGGGAGGGGGGCTCTGCCTGCTTCTCTGTTTCCCCAGCTGTGAGATGGAGGAACCTGGCCGGGGCCCATTTGTCTCCATCAGGAGAAAGGATCCGTCTCCGGAGAGTAAACAGCTCACTAGGTCTGGAGATCCAATGTACACATTTCTGTGATGCTGCCCTCTAGGTGGCAGCAGTTTCAGAGCCAACAGAATGTACTCAGTTCAGTTGCACCCTCAGCGAAAGACCTGGAGACCGGCTGACAGGCAAGGCTTGCTTGGGAGTCGTGCCTTTTGGAGGTGTTTGCAGGTCAGCTGGCCTCCTCAGTCATAAACGTCGACAGACTGTTTGTTGGAGGGTCCAAGAGGCCCAAGGTCCAGCCCTCTCTTCCCCCATCCCCACCCAGTCATCTCTGTAAGCAGCGCCAGGTGGCTCGCCGGTTGCCTTTCACTGCTAATGAATCGACAGGCGGAGTCCCGGCGGAGGCGAGAGAGCCACACCTGAGAACCGGAAAATACCAGGAGCTGATGGAAACCATCTGCTCAGCGGCGTTTTGATACTTAACTACCATTCCCTGGCCCTTCCCTAATATGCAACGAGGATGTGAGCGGCGCTACCTCGTATGTAAAAGGCACAGAGGTCATTGGGGGGGGGGGGGAGAAAAAGAACAAAGATGGACTTTACAAAGCAAACAGGCTGATTGCCAAGAACTCATGGGTTGGTTGGGGGGGGGGCGCTGTCAGCAGTGAAAAACTGTAAACCTAATATCAAACTGACCTCTCTTTAGTCTGTGAGGGGAAAGTGAAATGATACAAACTGGCCACAGCTGCTGGAGGAAGAAAGGGATCCATTCATATAAGGGGAAATGAAAATAGATCAACCATACTGTATGTGTACACACATGCCCGCACACACACAGATGCTTAGCTGAGACCCATACTGTCATGGGTAATGTTTAATGCCTAAATTGGCCCTCAAAAAGGCAAAGATTGCCTGTGAAATGAGTGTTGCTCCTTTCCTAAAGAAACTGGTGAGATAAAATGCAAATGCAATTAAAACAGAAACTTAAAACACACATAATGTGCACACTAACTGGACTTGAGGGGGGGAGAGAGAGAGAGAGAGAGAGAGAGAGAGAGAGAGAGAGAGAGAGAGCAATCGAAGGGCTTGCCAAAGATACTTGGCTATTGCTGCTGATAGACTTGTGAGACACCCAGAGAACCCACGAGGCGACAATGGCTTGTTTGTGCAACTGACTGCTTCTATGAGGCAACGAGATCCCCCCAGAAGACAGTTTGTGACGGGCTGCCCTTGCCTGCTGCAGTGGAAGTGATGAAATCTGTACAAATTGCACTCCAGGTTAACCGTTATACGCTACTGAATCTTCATATGCAACAGTACTCTGGATTATTGTTGGAACCGCTGTAGGTAAGCGATGCTAACACAGTATATGCCGTTTAAAGCTGCTGCAAGGAGTCTGGGATTTTGGTTGACTTTGCACGACGCTGTGGACAACAGTGGTCGTGTTTCAAGGAGGAACGACTCCATTGTCACAGTTGAAGCTCTCCATTCACCCCCTGCATTTGTCATTAAAGGTGCTATATACGATACTCTGCACGAACATCCCAGACCAAACATTACATTACATTACATTACAGTCATTTAGCCGACGCTTGTATCCGAAGTGACTTACAATAAGTGCATTTAACTTAGGAAATCAGGAGAACTACTAATCATCAGAGGTCATAAGTGCATCTAAACAAGCATCTAAGAGAAAAACCAGTGCTAAAGTAAAAGTGCAAGAAAGAGATTTTTTTTTAAATGAGTGAATACAATAATTTCTAAGAACAAGTAACAGGGTAGTAGTTCTTGAAGAGGTGAGTTTTCAACCTGCACTGAAAGATGGACAGCGACTCCGCTGTCCTGACATCAGTGGGGAGTTCGTTCCACCACTGTGGGGCCAGGACAGAAAAGAGCCGTGACCGGGTCGATCGGCAGCAGGGGCCTCTGAGCGACGGGGCAACCAGGCATCCCGAGGCAGCAGAGCGAAGTGGTCGGGCGGGGGTGTAGGGCTTGACCATGGCCTGGAGATAGGAAGGAGCTGTTCCTTTCACTGCCCTGTAGGCTAGCACCAGAGTCTTAAACTGGATGCAAGCAGCTACTGGGAGCCAGTGTAGGGACATGAGAAGGAGAGTTGTGTGGGAGACCTTAGGGCGGTTGAACACCAGACGAGCTGCAGCTTTCTGAACAAGCTCCAGAGGTCTGACGGCCGACGCCGGGGCGCCAGCAAGGAGGGAGTTGCTGTAGTCCAGCCGGGAGATGACCAGAGCCTGGATGAGCACCTGTGCCATCTCATCGGTGAGGAATGGGCGAATCCTCCTGATGTTATAGAGGAGAAATCTGCAGGAGCGAATAACCGATGCAACATTTTCAGCAAACGACAGTTGATCGTCTAGGATCACACCCAGATTCCTCGCAGTCCGAGTCGGCGTATTGTCAATGGTGATGGCCAGGTCTCAGTGCGGGCAACCTTTCCCCGGGAGGAACATCAGCTCTGTCTTGTCCAGAATGAGCTTCAGGTGGTGTGTCGCCATCCACTCCAAGATGTCAGTCAAGCACGCAGCAATGCATGTCTCTACTTGTGTGTCAGAGGGAGGGAAGGACAAGATCAGCTGGGTGTCATCAGCATAACAATGGTAAAAGAAGTCATGCGAGCGAATAAGAGAACCCAGGGATGTCGTGTACAGGGAGAAAAGGAGAGGACCCAGAACCAAAACAAACCTCCCCCTTCCCTTCAAGTTCTTGACTATTATTTCGTGCGGTTGGAATATTGATATTCCCATATTCAAAAGGGGGGACCGGAGGGTGTGCTCCGATTATCGGGGCATCACATTGCTCAGCCTCCCTGGGAAAGTCTACTCTAGGGTGCTCGAAAGGAGGCTCCAACCGACTGTTGAAACTCAGATCCAGGAGGAACAATGCGGATTCCGTCCTGGCCGTGGAACGACGGACCAACTCTTTACCCTTGCGGAAGTGCTGAGGGATGCATGGGAGTTTGACCAGCCAGTCTACATGTGTTTTGCGGACTTGGAGAAGGCTTACGACCGTGTACCCCGGGGCACTCTGTGGGGGGTACTGCGGGAGTATGGGGTACCGGGGCAGTTGCTACAAGCCATCTGGTCCTTGTATAATCAAAGTGAGAGCTGTGTCTACATTCTCGGCACAAAGTCAAACACGTATTCGGTGGATGTCGGACTCTGCCAAGGTTGTCCCTTGTCTCCGATTCTGTTTGTGATATTCATGGGCAGGATCTCAAGGCGCCACCAAGGTGAGGAGTGTGTCCGTTTTGGGAACATCAGAATTGCATCTCTGCTCTTTGCAGATGATGTGGATTTGTTGGCTTCATCAGAACGCGGCCTCTGGTGTGCACTGGGGCGGTTTGCAGCTGAATGGGAAATGGCTGGGATGAGAGTCAGCACCTCCAAGTCTGAGGCCATGGTTCTCTACCGAAATATGGTGGATTGCTCCATCCGGGTTGGGGATGAGTTGTTGCCTCAAGTGAAGGAGTTCAAGTTTCTCGGGGTCTTGTTCACGAGTGAGGGCAGTAACGTGGACGTTGTACTGGACCGTTGTGGTGAGGAGGGAGCTGAGCTCTAGGCAAAACTCTCAATTTACCAGCCAATCTTCGTTCCAGCCCTCACCTATGGTCATGAGCTTTGGGTAGTGACCGAAAGGGCGAGATTGCGGATACATGCGGCTGAAATGAGTTTCCTCCGTAGGGTGTCTGGGCTCAGCCTTAGAGATAGGGTTAGGAGCTCGGACATCCGGAGGGAGCTCGGAATAGAGCCGCTGCTCCTTCGCATCGAAAGGAGCCAGTTGAGGTGGTTTGGGCATCTGATTAGGATGCCTCCAGGGCGCCTTCCTTTGGAGGTTTACCGGGCACGTCCAACTGGGAGGAGACCCTGGGGTAGACCCAGAATTCACTGGAGGGACTACATGTCCAATCTGGCCTGGGAACGCCTTGGGATCCCCCAGGAGGAGCTGGAGGGCGTTGCTGGGGAGAGGGACGTCTGGAGTGCCCTACTTAGCTTGCTGCCACCGCGACCTGACCCCGGAAAAGCGGCTGAAGATGAGATGAGATGGAATATTGATTTTTACAGTAGAGTTATTTTATTAAAATTAGTAACATATTGTAACATGCACGGATAAGTAGACACGTTAGCCCTTAACTAACGGGTCGGAAAAAAACGATATATATATATATATATATACACTCACCGGCCACTTTATTAGGCACACCTGTCCAACTGCTCGTTAACGCAAATTTCTAATCAGCCAATCACATGGCAGCAACTCAATGCATTTAGGCATGTAGACATGGTCAAGACGATCTGCTGCAGTTCAAACCGAGCATCAGAATGGGGAAGAAAGGTGATTTAAGTGACTTTGAACGTGGCATGGTTGTTGGTGCCAGACGGGCTGGTCTGAGTATTTCAGAAACTGCTGATCTACTGGGATTTTCACGCACAACCATCTCTAGGGTTTACAGAGAATGGTCCGAAAAAGAAAAAAATATCCAGTTAGCGGCAGTTCTGTGGGCGAAAATGCCTTGTTGATGCCAGAGGTCAGAGGAGAATGGCCAGACTGGTTCGAGCTGATAGAAAGGCAACAGTAACTCAAATAACCACTTATTACAACCGAGGTATGCAGAAGAGCATCTCTGAACGCACAACACGTCGAACCTTGAGGCAGATGGGCTACAGCAGCAGAAGACCACACCGGGTGCAACTCCTGTCAGCTAAGAACAGGAAACTGAGGCTACAATTCACACAGGCTCACCAAAATTGGACAATAGAAGATTGGAAAAACGTTGCCTGGTCTGATGAGTCTCGATTTCTGCTGCGACATTCGGATGGTAGGGTCAGAATTTGGCGTCAACATGAAAGCATGGATCCATCCTGCCTTGTATCAACGGTTCAGGCTGGTGGTGGTGGTGTAATGGTGTGGGGGATATTTTCTTGGCACACTTTGGGCCCCTTAGTACCAATTGAGCATCGTGTCAACGCCACAGCCTACCTGAGTATTGTTGCTGACCATGTCCATCCCTTTATGACCACAGTGTTCCCATCTTCTGATGGCTACTTCCAGCAGGATAACGCGCCATGTCATAAAGCTCGAATCATCTCAGACTGGTTTCTTGAACATGACAATGAGTTCACTGTACTCAAATGGCCTCCACAGTCACCAGATCTCAATCCAATAGAGCACCTTTGGGATGTGGTGGACCGGGAGATTCGCATCATGGATGTGCAGCCGACAAATCTGCAGCAACTGTGTGATGCTATCATGTCAATATGGACCAAACTCTCTGAGGAATGTTTCCAGTACCTTGTTGAATCTATGCCACGAAGGATTAAGGCAGTTCTGAAGGCAAAAGGGGGTCCAACCCGGTACTAGCAAGGTGTACCTAATAAATTGGCCAGTGAGTGTACACACACACACATGCAGAGAGGGAGAGAGAGAGGGAGGGGAGGCATGGTGGTTAGCGCGGTCGCCTAACAGCAAGAAGGTCCTGGGTTCGAGCTCGGGGTAGTCCAAACTTGGGGGTCATCCCGGGTCGTCCTCTGTGTGGAGTTTGCATGTTCTCCCCGTGTCTGCTGAGTGTCCTCCAGGGGCTCCGGTTCCCTCCCACAGTCCAAAGACATGCAGGTCAGGTGAATCGGTCATATTAAATTGTCCCTAAGTGTGTGTGTGTGTCCCATGTCTATGTGATGGCCTGGCGGCCTGCCCAGGGTGTCCCCCCCCCCCGCCTGCCGCCCACTGACTGCTGGGATAGGCTCCAGCATCCCCGCGACCCTGACAGCAGGATGAGCGGTTGGGATAATGGATGGTTTCACAAGCGGTTGTGCAGCTTTCACTCTGTCTCATCATGTCACAACTCACTTTATGACAGCCGTCAACCATCAGTCAATCCAGCCTCTTTACGGCAGCTTCTGTTATCAGTACAGTTGCTGCTAATGTGCGAAATGCTTTGGTAATAGAGATGTTTGCAAGATATACAGCGACGCGGTAAAGGCTCTCTGCTGAGGCTACGTCTCCCGTCCGTGCTGCAGGCCGTTCGCGGGGAATCCTGCCCAGAGACAAGTGAGTCATACGGCAGCGTAACCTCCTCACCGATGGTCTCATTTGATTATGTCGGTCATAAAGAGGCATCGGAATAAACCGAGACTGATAAGTAATCAGTGACAAAAACCTCATTGCAGCTTTAAGCCCGTTTATTTTACAATATCTGGATAAGACATAAAAAAGGACGTTATTTACGGAGGACGAGACGTTCACTGCTGCCTGGCACCGTGTGATCCAGGTCTGAATCGCGTACCCGCCGGAAGTAACTCACCCAGCAGATCAGTCGCCATTGTGATTATCTTCGCGCTCTCCAAACTGGGAACGAAAAGAACACGTGGGGACGGATAACGTCACCGGAGAATATGCGCGCGCTTGAATAAACGGGAATAAAGGTTACTGCATCCTGACGGAAACGCGCGTGAGAGGGCAGATGGGACGGCGGGCCTGGCACCGGTGCACGGAGCGTCATTAAAACCCACATGGATGCCTTCCAAGTGACGCACCAAAAACAGGGGCGGGCGAGCATATGGGAAGGGGATCACGGGGACCACCATCAGAGAGAGAGAGAGAGAGAGAGAGAGAGAGTGAGTGAGTGAGTGAGAGTGAGAGAGAGAGAGGTACCTGCACAAATAACCAGGGAGACGGGCCGCTGGATGGCCCCGGCTTGCTGTGCCGCCGCAGCCTGCTGCCGTGTGTCGTGGCGGCGGCGGCGGGTTTTCCATCAGACGCCGCATGGCCGTCCCCACTTCAAGCTTAATCCGCACTGATAAGAAATCTCCGGTTCAAAGGAGACGTGTGGAGAGATGGAAGGTGGCGGACACGAGCCGCGCCGCAGTCAATCATTATTTTCACACGCGCGCACACGCACACAGGCCAGCTATAACCGCGTGATGACAGGCAGAACAGCGAGTGTTTGAAAAATAACGCCGCTGCGCAATTTCGCAACGAGGTCTGGCCTCGGCCTGCACACTCGAGCGCTCTCGTGATAACAAGGTCTCGCTTCTGCTGTCTCACGCGCCGACACCGTTGAAAGCGGCTGTTGGTGATTCATAAGGGAGAGTGACGGGACGTGATCAGGGGACGCGGCGGCTGCCCGCTCGGCTGCCCGCTCGGCTCACTGGGGCGAGGACAGATGATCAGCGCGGCGCTCCGGGAGGACGCGCCGGCTGCCTCCCGAGACGGCGTGACCAAAGGATGGTGCACATGCGCACTAGGAAGGTGAAACATTATCTGTCGGGGGGAGAATCGTTGACTTGGGGGGGGGGGTGCAAATATAGGCAGCCGAGCGAGTGTGACGCAGACAACAGCAAATGAGGGGGCCCGGCTCTGTTTAGATGCCTGTGTCGCCTGGAGGGATGAAGGGCTTTCTCTCTGGCTTCCCGCCACCAGCCTGCCTGCGCTTCTCATGTCCTCCTTCCTCCCCCGTCCTCCGCCGGCAAGACCCCACATCCCGCTCAACGTACACGAGTCCTTCATCCGCTCAGCAGCGCCGGCGGCGCGACGCCTACACGCGCTGGTTCAGTGGGTCACCGGGCTAAGCAGGCAGTGACGTAGCGGCTAAATGGTCCCCGCTGTATTGGACTGAAACCCTCTGAAGGATGGCGGCGGCGGCGGGGAGAAAACATGCACAAAACGACACAGCTGTATTCGAACAAACTCAGAATAATCTAGTGGTTTTATTTATTTGGAGGGAGGGGGGTTAGTAAACGGAGGAGAGGAATAGGAACTAGCGACTAGAAAGTGGGTAGTGTGTGTGTGCATCAATCTCTATTTCTCTCCATCTCAGCCTGTGTGTGTGTGTGTGTGTGTGTGTGTGTGTGTGGTTGTGGGCTGCCTCGTCTCCAGAGAATGCGGTGACAGAGCATTGTTAAGTGCTCAATCACATCCAGCTGCTGAGCTGAGACGTGATGGATGGCTCGCATCGGGCATGTGTGTCCATTTAGAAGAGAGAGAGAGAGAGAGAGAGAGGTGGTTTGAAGGAGCTTGCTCAAGTCTCCCATCCTGCTGTCATGACAACACACCAACATCCGCCACACGGACAAACACAGCACAGAACATACTCCCACATACAACGGTTAGCAAACACACACACATACACACACACACATCAGAGAAGTATGTGACCACATGAGAGGTTAAGCACTAACAGGAGAGAAGAGGGTGAGAAGGACTGAAAGATATGCAAAGAAGACAAGAGACACATCCGAGATCCCGGTGTTAATCTCTTCCCTTCCAGCCGCAGCAGCCACACGTTGCAGTAAATCCAGACTTGGGTGATATTTCAGCCTAGATGTGGGGGCTGCACACTGTACACCCGAGTTTGACACACACACACACACACACACACACACACACACACACACACACACACACACACACACACACACACACACACACACACACACACAGACCCCCCCCCTTTCCTCTCAGGGCCCATTGCTTATAGATTGACTCCCTCTCAAATCAAAGTGATCCACGCTGAGCCGGGGCGCCAAGTCCTCTTTCATTACGGTCCAAGGCCGGATCCATCACGAGGCCCCGAGCCCTCTCTTCTTCCCACACCAAGTCAATCAAACGGTCGAATCTGGGATGAGGCAAATAAAACTAGTTGCGTAACGGGCTTCCAGCTCCTTTTTGGAAATCCCTTTCCAAGGACGTTTCCCATGACTTTTGCCTGGTTACTAAACATGACAGCCGTTGCTCACGTAACACATTGTTCAGCGTTAACGCAACAGTGTGTAACGTGTAGCCGCTCGCCAAGCACACAACCGGCCTTTTAAACACCGCTGTGACATGTAGGTGGATAAAAGTATGATTTTAACACCTAACTTTAGAGTCTTCCATGACCTAATCTACATTTGTGTGCGTGTGTTTGTGCATGCAGTGTGGTTGTTCAACCCCCCACAAAGAGGACAACTCATTTGTATTCAATTAAACCAAGCAGCTGTTACCGTAGGAACAAAACCAGCTCATAGTCACTACCACATGGTGTTTTTAAGCCTGACACTTAGTTTTAGTGAATATATTACATATTTGCAGTCATAGTAGGTCAAAGGTCAGCTTGTGTAGGGTATGCTCAGAATAAAAAGGTGCACTTTTGAGGGGAACAAAACACTACTTTTAGTAGGCCGCCTACAGCTCTGCAGTCGTAAGAGGAAATACGTATAAGAAATGTATTCCTCTTGTACACAAAACGCGGGTGTCCCTGACGGACCGACTGAGTGATCAAGTTATACTCGACCGGGCCGCTGGATCAGGTGACCAAAGGCGTCACTGAAGTTACACGATTGGTCAGGCTGAGCGCCGAGAGGGATGAGCGAGAGAGCACACCCCGAATAACAATCACCCTGGCAAAATACCCACCGGCGATATCGCAAAAAGGATTTGCACGGCTTTCGGTGGTCGCTAAACCTGCACGGATAACACAAAAAGAAACCGTGTAACTCTCAGAGTGCCTGCAAAGGGTGAAACGCACCCCGGACTGTGACGTAAATGGCGCCTCAGTGCTTTGCACATATTTAAATGAGGTACTATGCATACGTTTGGTGCAAAAAAATGGGCCCCTTTCTATGCAAATGAGCCTCACTGCAAAACACCAGCGCTGATAGCAACACGCAGTTAGAGTGAACATTGTTGGGGTCTTCAGAGACTTGGTGGTCACTGACGCCCAGACTTTGCAGTGATCATGGCAGCAGTGAGTGTAGCCATTTGTGCTGTAATATCATTAGCCCAATATCTTTTGTGAATCGGACCTTGAGACGGGGCAGATAGCGGCTGAAAGTGATGCGCAATTCATGGGGCTATCAGCGGCCACGATCCATTGTTCGTGAATTCGCCTGTCAGTACAGCGTGAGCATGGGTGGATTACCTAATGGGCTTACTGGACCCAGGTCCAGAGGCCCAGGGGCCCAGGGGGCCCCTAAGCCAGAGCCGTTGTGTGAAGTCTGTTATTAACGTTGCATTTCTTGTCACACAGTCAGCGGGCTAAGTCATTCATGTCAATAACACAAGCTCCAAGAGGCCGACTGAAAAGCCGAAGGAAACTGCCGGTTAATGTATATCTTAGTTAATATGCTGTTGGCGTTAATTGTGTGTATGTGCGGGGGGGGGGGGGGGGCTTTTACGCGTCCGTGTCCGGGGGCCCATTAATCCGCTCATGAGAGTGAGTCTTAAGAAAAAACGTAACATCCGCATGATGAAAGAGGAGGGGGAGATAACAGAATTAGAATAGTTATAATTACAATTACACTAACTTCTCTTTAAAAATCAAACATCCCAAGAGATGAGGGGAAAGTATTGTTCTTGCAACTGCATTTATAACTTTTTTTTTTACTCGAACGTAGCTTAACCATGTCAGGTGATATGCTACAACAAATATGACTGGGACCACTGCAGCAAACTGCAGATGAACATTTTAATATGCAGGAATTCATAGTATAGACACTACCACTGACTAGCCCTGTAACAAACTGGCCACCATTTTGAACATTGACCATGCTAGGTTTTGACCTAGTCTTGTTTATCGTAAGTGGTCATCTGCTTAAAAAAAAAAGAAAGAAAAATTATCATATGAACTTTACACTCTTCTCTGGCCGCCTTGTTGGTAGGGAGCTAAGTTGCAGTAAAGGGAGTGATTGTAAATGCAAAAAAAAAAAAATCACTACACACCGGTATTATAGAATTTTCTGACTGCCCGTAGAATCTGACTCCCCTTGGTATGAATGGGTTACGGTTCGGGTTCGGGTTAGACTAACCTAGCCTCATGCCAAGGGTAGTCAGATTCTGCGGGGGAGTCAGAAAATTCGATAACACCGGCTCCTGTAACGCTGCAGGAAAAGACAAGAGAGGTAGTAACGCAGAAGGCCAGTCAATAATTAGAATTTGCTTCTCGGCCAGGGGCGTCGCAGGAGCACGGTGTCAAACACATTTGCAGAAAGGGTGTGGTACATCACAACTTTTCGTGATGACAGATCACCCCCGGTAATGTGACCCGAACACTCCACAAAGGACCCTGGGCCTTGTTATTATGCGGCAGGTGGAGAGATAGCACAGGGGTCCTGTAAACAAACATACCCTGTTCTTTGGCTTAGGTGGGGCTGAGACTTTAGAAGGGCTAATGGTGCTTTAAAAAAAAAAGATGAGGGGGGGGGGGTGAAAAATCCAGGCAGCAGGATTTATATTTCAGTCCCACCACAGAACAATTCGCTGCAGGAGGGTCAGATAATGAGACGCTTTTGTTTAACAATGGAAAGAATTAACGTTTGCGACTGAGGGAATGTCCAAAAGTGAAGTTGCCGCCCCTGTTAGGCATGTCACCTCACCGACTGCAGTCCTCATCTCAGACAAAGGGACTCCAACCTGAGGGTGCCGCCTTCATTTGATGCAAGTCTACAGACTCTAATTACATCTGCTCCATTCACCATTTCCATCTGAATGCAGGGTTCAAGGAGAGTTCACTTTGTTGAACATGCACTTAAGTTATGATGGAGAGAGCACTGCTGAGTATCATGATATGAGAAGGGACTTTTAGCAGCTTATTAATACTGATGGCTTTTGGGGTGGGGTGGCGGTGAATAAATCAAAGCTAGAGGTGATTTAGCCCCGAAGGGTCTGTTTGCAGTGACATGGCAAGCACCCCGCAGACTTTTGCGTTTCCTTTTTCATTTGAACGCCGCCAGCCGCTGAATGCCCCTCATCCAGCGGTGCAATTCAAACAAATGCACGGAAGCCAGGCATCCCCTTCTCAGGCACCCCTTCTGCACCATTGCATCATAGCTTTATACCAACCCCTATCTCTCGCGCCAACTACCACATATGCCGAAATGCAGCCGCTCACACATGGATGAGCCATTTCACAGCTAACAGCCGAGACAGGTCGGTGGGTTTGCGGGGACATTTTTCACCAAGAGAGCAGAAGGACTGTAAGACACTCAGCTCTCCAAGAATGCACTTTGGAGATGCTAGCCTCCACAGGGGGAAGAGGGGGAGTAGCGGCGGGCAGACGAACATGACTCACTTTTCCACTGTAAACATAATGGCCCTCCTTAGAAAGGAAGCTTTCAGCACATTAACAACACCATGTTTGCATGGTCAAATTATACCATCAGGCTCACGCAGAGGGAATAAAAACTCAGCAAGGCTGCTGTGCTGTGAGAGGAGGCTTAGTGTCAAGCATCTGAAAGCACTGAATTATTATGATAAATGATGATTTAAAAAAAAAAAAACAAGAAAGAAAAGAGCCTTGAGCACAAATGCGGCCCTACGAAAACACAAGACCACCGACGCCAGGGGCAGTTCAGTGGCGAGGGTGTTGGCGATACTGAAAGGTTTTATCAGAGAATTTCCGTCTGATAAAAAGTGTTTGTCCAGGGCATCTGGGTGGCATGGCGGTCTATTCCGTTGCCTACCAACACAGGGATCGGCGGTTTGAGTCTCCGTGTTACCTCCGGCTTGGTTGGGCGTCCCTACAGACACAACTGGCCGTGTCTGCGGGTGGGAAGCCAGATGTGGGTATGTGTCCTGGTCGCTGCACTAGTGCCTCTTCTGGTCAGCTGGGGTGCCTTTTCGCAGGGGGAGGGGGAGCTGGGGGGGAATAGCGTGATCCTCCCATGTGCTACGTCCCCCTGGTGATACTCCTCACTGTCAGGTGAAAAGGAGCGGCTGGCGACTCCACATGTATCGGAGGAGGCATGTGGTAGTCTGCAGCCCTCCCTGGATCGGCAGAGGGGGTGGAGCAGCGACCATGACGACTCGGAAGAGTGGCGTAATTGGCCGGATACAATTGGGGAGAAAAAGGGGGGGGGGGGTAAGCATTTGTCCAAACAAATACCAACATACTGCTGCCATAGCACACAAAGGCACCGATAACATGATCCAAGTCTTCTGTTGTCTTTCTTTTGATTAGATAGAGATATCTACAGACCAGCTATGTTATATGGTTTGGAGACAGTGGCACTGAGGAAAAGACAGGAGGTGGAGCTGGAGGTGGAGGTGGCAGAGTTGACGATGCCAAGATCTTCCTTGGGAGTGACGAAGAAGGACAGGATTAGGAACCAGTGTATTAGAGGGACAGCTCAGGTTGGACGGTTTGGAGACAAAGCAAGAGAGGCAAGATTGAGATGGTTTGGACATGTGTGGAGGAGAGACGCTGGGTATACTGGGAGAAGGATGCTGAATGTGGAGCTGCCAGGGAAGAGGAAGGCCAAAGAGGAGGTTTATGGATATGGTGAGAGAGGACACGCAGGTGGCTGGTGTGACAGAGGACGATGCAGAAGACTGGAAGAGATGGAAACGGATGATCTGCTGTGGGAGCAGCCAAAAGTAGTAGTAGTAGTAGTAGATGGAGATAGCTACAGACAGCTATAGATTTGAGACAAGGTAAACAGACAGATTCACAGACAGACAGACAAACACAGAGAGACATAGATGGGCAACTTTGTGGTGTGTTGCAGTCTTGTCTGGCTGAATATCTCCAAACCAACAATGCCAACAAAAAATCTCCCGTCAGCTGGCCTTCTGATGGCATCGGGAGCTCCACAACTCCATATGCTCGTCATGTGAAAAGGCAAGCAACTCTGACAGACAGCAAGAACACTAGAGAGGACAAGGGGACATCAGAAAGGAGAATGTGTTTATTCCTTGTCGTCTCCATTTTCAAAACCTCGGGATGAAGGTTGGCGTATTCTATACCTTGTACAAATACTTGCCATTGCTTTCACTTTCGCAATTTAAAGTGATACACGGACCGATAATAAAAGGCATTGGGTAGAAAATGATGTACGGTTGTTTCTAGAAGTAGAAAAAAAATAAAAAATAAAAATAAACAATTGAATAAAAAATTTCTTAAAAAAAAAAAGGCAAAGGTTCAGAATAAAAAAAAAAAAACAGATTTCATACAGAGACAAAGTTAGCACCACACAGAAAATAAAGGTACCTGGGGTGAGTGGGGTTACAGACAATACATGCATTGTACAAAAATTGTACTAAATAGACAAGCTCCTTACTGAATCCAGTCCAACGTCTCCTCGTTGCCAGGATCTATTTAATACAAAGTTGTGTTACAGGCATCATTAGGAGGAGTGATCATTTCAAATCCCCTCACAAAAAGAAACACTAGTTCTACAGAGGGAGGAAACAACAGCTGCTGACTGAGATGTGAACTAGAGATGGTCTGGTCTGGTCTGGTCATGCCTGCACATGATTCATTTCCAAGAAACGGATGGATGTAAACGATTCCTGCGAATTTGACACTGCAGTGACACTGAAACTAGGGTACCAAACCGTAAACTGTTCTTTGGAGACTATTCTAAAAAAAAAATTATTTCAATCGCTGATGATGACGCCCGCTGCTGGTAAATAAGAGTACATGATTCATTGAAATGTTATTGAATACTGACTGTTATTCTATCGTGTGCGACAACACACCTGCCGTTGCCTTTTCCTTACTCGACCCACTTCAAGGCATGAGAACGATGGTAACAGTCGAGCCTTATGTGAGGAGACAGACTTCAGAACGATGAGGCGCCTGCATCCAGAACAGATGTGACATATGGCGGCGTAATAACCGAGTACTTGGTCGGGGATGGGGTTACCCCTGATCAGTCGCAGCCAAAGAACAGCGAATAACAGCGCTGAGGAGAAAAAGGGGGAAAAACACGACGGCAGGCTCAGCACCGGGATTCGGTCCCCTTCCAACACAAAACCGCTTCCCATATCCGAACAGCCGACAGCACGGCGTTCCTTTGCGCTGCTTGCGTGAACACATAAAGCTGAGAGACGTTACGATTTGGAGACATCATGCCCGTGAAACTACACTACAGTATAAGGCACCTTTTTACAAGTGCAACCGAGTACTGGCTTGTACGTATGACTGATGCATGCAGACATACAAGCTCATTTTGTGAGACTGTGATGTGGAAAAATGTGTCGTGACTACTGGCCAGCCAACAACTACACACCTGTGATGGACACTGTGCTGGGCTCCAGTCATGAACAGCGACGTGGTACAGTCTAATAAAAACTACCATGTAGGATATGGCCTGAATTCAATCTATTTACATTTAAATAAGAATAAAACAGCATTTTTGGATCATAAGCATTAATTTTCTTAACTTTTTAAAAGAACCTCTCAATTGAGACAACAATATAAAACAATATAAAAAAGTTTTCATTATATTCTTTTCCCCCCAACATATAAAGTAACAGTCCTTTGGTACCAAAGGAACAATTTTTTTTTTTTGCATAATATGAAAAGGCTCAGAGAAATAATGATATAAATTAAAAAAAATAAAAAAACACGGAACAAAAAGAATTGAAAATCAAAACTAAGAACATCAAAAGAGTTGTAAAGAAATATAATTATGTGGAATAATTAAACTCTTGGATGCGTTTCTTGTGTATTTGATATCAATCGATCAGTAATGCTTCTTTGGAAGGGGGGCCATTTTATTTCATTAATTATAAACTCCCCCTCTCCATTGGTTAACATGTATTTTCCTAATGCTCACTACACATATCATTGAAACCCCTTTAGAATGACCTCAGATGGTTGTTACATGATATGCTGCTACTGGTCTGGGTTCTGGGGTCAGGTGTCAGAAGTTCTTGAAGATCTCCAAATCCTTTTGAGGCACGGGGGCGTCTTTCTTCCACTCGTCCTCGGGGTAGACGTCAAAGTTGGAGGTGTCTCCCTCATGAGAAACCTTAGGGGTGATGGGTGGCTGCGGAGACACAACAAAACTTTCAGATGCATACCAATGCTCAACGTTGACTGATGGTATAACCTGCACAAGGCATCTTTTTTTTGGGGGGGGGATTCCCCCCCCTTTTCTCCCCAGTTGTACTTGGCCAATTACCCCACTCTTCCGAGCCATCCCGGTCGCTGCTCCACCCCCTCTGCCGATCCGGGGAGGGCTGCAGACTACCACATGCCTCCTCTGATACATGTGGAGTCACCAGCCGCTTCTTTTCACCTGGCAGTGAGGAGTTTCACCAGGTGAATGTAGCGCATGGGAGGATCACGCTATTCCCCCCAGTCCCCCCCCCTCAACAGGCGCCCTGACCGATCAGAGGAGGCGCTACTGCAGCGACCAGGACACACCCCCACATCCAGTTTACCGCCCGCAGACATGGCCAATTGTGTCTGTAGGGATGCCCGGCCAAGCCGGAGGTAACAGGGGGATTCGAACCACCGATCCCCGTGTTGGTAGGCAATGAAATGGACCGCCATGCCACCCGGATGCCAATGTACGTGTTTTTGATGACCATTACAGCGCTAAGCTATGCTACAGTGTAAAGAATAAACTGGTTTTTAATCCCAACAAAAATTCAAAAGTTAACATTTTGGAGGCAAGTGAACAACGACAGGTCAATATGACGGTTCTTTACAGATCCAGATTTCTTGGTTTTCAGACAGTCCTTCTGAAGAACCACTTCTCCTCCTTGGGCATCTGACTAAATTAAGAGCTAGAGACAGAGCTGACGTTTTCCCTTTCAGCGTTCAAAACATCTGCAGCTCTACGTTTAGACATTTCCTCTCATAATAACATACCAATGAGCGCCATCCTCAATTACTAATACACTCAGAAGTCCTGAACTGTTTAGCCCTATGGGTAAATCATGACAGAGAGTTTACACAGCGTGAGTTTGATTACCGTTGAGACTACAAACAGAGAAAATGTGCGTCTACACTTCTGCAGGTATGATTCAATAAAACTATTATCAGGTCAGATTAGTAAAATCCACCACAAACATGCAAGGGTGAAGATGTAGACAGGTTGGAGGAAGTAGATTAAAGAGTGTTTTCTAATAAGTGGGGCAGGTGATAATTTGTGCAAAACTGAGTGTAAATGAATATAAAGGTGTTCTTAACATTTTAAAAGCAGGGTACTGAACTATGGAATAGCCCGTCTGATTTGGATGCGGGTATTAGGAGAGTGCAAAATGAACGCAGATGCTGAATGAGGGAATAGCGCCGACCACCGCTCACCTTAAGTTTCCTCAGAGGCACGGCCTCCCAGTCAATCGTCTTGAACCACCGGTGCTTTTTCACGTCCTCTGCCCCGTTCTGAAACAGTTGCACAGCAATATTAAAAACAATGAAACACAGTCATTCATATAACTTGATGAAGGGGTGCCGTGCAGATGCTTATTCACCGCTAGTACTGTACCAAGGACCGAAGTCTATCCAAGTTACATTACTGTCACAGAAACAAGCACAGATCTGATGTGTTTCTGTTACTGAAAGATGCATTAAAGGGAAACAATCCTGGTTTTTATCATCATCTCTCTATGTGTGTTGAGTGTAAAAGCATCCATCAGTGATGTCACCGGCGCACCCATGAATCGCAGTCTTCATATGCCATTTGGTGGCATTTGCTATAACAGCTGTGTGTAGTGTTGTTATTCACATTTTCATCTGCTTTTTAGCCTATTTCCGCATAGCCCACATAAGTTAGAGGCAAACCAGGAAGTAAGGGTAATAGTTTTCACATTCACAGATTGTCCATCAGTGACACTTTTGCACATTTCAGCAGCGTTTCAGAGACACACAGAAGGCTGCTTAGTGGTATCCCCACAACAAATAGAGATAATGTTGAGAATTGTGATCGTTTCCCTGTCGGTTTGGCCTAAGTGGACAAAAACATTTGGGATGTGATCAGTGTTTCTGCCTCTGCAATGCTCCAACAACACGCTGGAAGTGATCTGCAGCTGCTGCCTTGTCGCAATCTGTGACACGTTACACGTGAACTTTGTATCAGATTCGATTATTGTCAAAACTCCGTGACGGCGTAAGCCTTTCGACTTTGTGTCTGGCTTTGCTTTGTAAGCATCTGCATCGCTAGACTGTTTTAAAGCCGTCCAACCGGCAGGATCGATCAAAAGAGGATTTCCCTATCATCTTGATTTTGAATAGCCCTGAAAACAAAATGAATATTGAAAAAAAATATTAAAAAAATGGGGGGCTCTGATCAAAATGATGTCTTCCCCTCTCTCAGAGCACAGAACCATCATCGTTGTGGGAAGGAGCCACCTGACTTGTGTTCTGTGGAGGAATATTGGCAGTTACAAATCAATACCAGCGTGTCTGGGATTATGGTGTGTTAATCACTCTGCTTAGACTGGCATTTGTTTTATTGAGAGCAGCTCTTATACTCCCACTCCGCCTTCTGAGTCACGTTAATTGAAACACTTGTGTCTTTCACTTTGAATGGTTAATACATACTCCCATTCATGAATGATGAAATGGTTGGCTTGCACACATTTAATATGGACACACTACCAATTTTCCATTCTGTAATTCTTTCAGACGATTGCTGAGGAAAAAGGGAAAAAAAATTGTCTGAAGTTCCCGAGGCCGCACAGAAAAATTAGTCAAAAGACTTTGCCTTCCCTTATTTCAGCTCCGTTTAAGCGCTCTCGTGTTGCTGTCAGGGACGGTTTGGAGACCCACGGGAAAAATGAAGCAGATTTATTCAAAACGACAACTGTTTTTCCTAATCCGCTTTTCATAAATCGGGGCCAAACTCGACATGAGGGTGTCAAGGAGATTCACTGACTCCAGTGAAATAACATATCACTATACTAAGTGGGCATCGTTCGGAATCAGAGACAGTCACTATAAAGGTTCAGGTTAGTATCGACTTAAAACAGCTGCAGACTGATGGGAACTATTATTGTTGCTATGTAGTGTTGCTTATTTGGCACACTGTTTGGAAACACTTGTGAGATTTGAAGTAGCTTCCAGCACAGAGAGCTGGAGGCACAAACCCAAACTATGTGTGCAACCCTTTTACCAAAAACTCAAATTTTATCAGGTCGACGAGGGGAAGAAGAGAAGAGTAATCATATTAATGTTTTTCAACACCACCATTTATTACAGGCAAAGGTGTGAGTAATGTGACCGCACACAGATATGTGCATCTTTGCTGTTGTAAGCGTCTGCAGGCGCACAACTCCCTCAACAGTAACCTTTCCTTTGCATCTTGCTAATTGGAAACAAATGCAGACGTTAAGGAGGTCTGTGGGGGCTTTTCCTATCCCGTCCTGGTTCTCAAGAGCAGTGACGTCAAACTACCTACTGAGGTTATAAAATACAGTGAGGGATGCTGTCGGAGGGAGGGGAAGGGAAGGAGAACGAGTGGGAAGTCTTATCAACTCACCTTCATGTTGCCTAGTCGTCTGGCTCGGTCAATGACAAGAAACTTCTTGATGAGGTCTCTGGGAAAAGAAAAAAATAAATCAGTGGTTCAAACACTTTATGTCACTTAAAAGCAAAGCCCCCAAAAGCAAAAAAAAAAAAAAGAGAAAAGCCAGAAGGTCCTTCCAAGACTGTCAGGATGACAAATGCTCTCAAACTGTGGGTAGCCTGATAGCCTGTACAGGGTGAGGCGGGTCGGCTAAGTGAGTTGTGTCCCTTTGACAATCTTTTAATTGAAGAATCTGAGCACCTTTTTTTTGTGGACTGGGACATTCTATGACTATGAAAAAGTGTGTGTGTGATATGGGCACGCGATAAGGGGAGAGGGGATGATTCACAGAGTTCTTATAAAGTGACATAGTGTACGCTTCTGGGATGAAATGCGATACCCGCCGAAGATGAGGAGCGCTTTTCCATAAAGGTGCTATATTTCAAATCCAATGAGCTGCTGACAGGCTCATAAATACAATAGCTGGATATTGACTGTCAGCTATTTTTCATTCTTTTTTCTTTCTTTTTTTTGCCTAAATCCTGTCTATACTCAAAGCCAGTCCTCCAGAGATTTTATTAAGGTAAGAATTGGGCAGAAATATTAATATTTTCCTGGATTTGCGGCACTAAAAAGTCTGATCAAGGTCAAAGCGAGAGATAGAAGTGACATAAAACTCTAGAGTTCAGAGTTGAAACTGATAAATGTGCATTCACATACTATACCTTTTATACACTGCAGATACCGGCATAACTACAGACTAGCAAGCTTCCGTAACCAAAGAGTCTGTCGACACAGTTCTAATGAAATAGGGAGGTAGTGGAGAATGAAGCCAGGAAACAGTTGAAGATGTAGGGTCTACATACATCATCCGTTCACAGAAAGAACCAAGTCAATTTTTTATCTAATGCCTTTTAAGTCTTAAAACAGATCTTGCAGGGGACCTATCCATGCTCCCATTATCATATGCTATCCAGTAGCTTCTGTTTGACACAGCACACTTTTGCCTGCAGTAGTGGGCTTTCATTCATGATGGATGGCACTGCGACGTGGGATGGTGTGAGAATGATTCTAACAAAGGAAGTATTTTAAATCTCTCTGCTGGCCAGAAGACACATGACTTAACAGTGGGAAGTTCTAAGATGGCTGAAATATCTGGAGAAACAGTATTGAGTCTGGCCTCTCTTGGGCCACAGAACCGGGGCTGATGGAGTGAGCACTCACACATATAAACAGAGCCTATATTCTTGCACATTCCTTTGCCCTGCAGCTGTTCTAATGGGCAGTGTGACCCATGGGGGATGGGTTCAAATCAGCTGGGTGTGTCATTACCAACCACATGTCCACCTGAGCTGCCTCTGCAGCTCCGGGGAACTAATTGGCCAAACTGCTAAAAGGCACACTGCGGCACTTACAGGCTCAATCCACAGCCATTGTGACTCCCACCAGTTTGAAGTAATACGATAATACAGAGAATGGTAGGTGGAACAATTCCAATAAGCCTCAGAGGGGAGCCAATAACTCCTTACTGATCAGAGCTCATGCAGCGCAAATGAGCGAGCATAACCACAGGCTGTTTTGGTTTTAAATGAAAGAACTTAAAAAAGTTGGTCAATATAAGAGAGGATATGCTAATGTTAAAATTCAACAATTAGAGGGGTACTAGATGCACACACACGCGCACGCGCACACAGAGTACGGAGGCTTGGCAGTAAACTACAGGCTACAAGTCTATATTGACTTTTGACATCCTCCCCTGAGCTTACTTCACATAGAAGTCTAGATGCCGTGGGAATTCCAGCTTTCCGGCCAGGATCTTCTGATAGATGCCAAATGGGTTGTCATCAAAAAACGGGGGGTACCTGTTGGAAGAAAATAAATGTCATGTCCAGTGAACCATTCCGAATCTCTGCTCCTTACTTGCATGGCGCTGTGTTAAAATCAGCCTGACACAGGGAGCAGACAGGCGAGTGGACTACAGATCCCGAGAAGAAAACCGCATACATGGACAACACATGAGAGCCTCAAGACATGCAGATAGGTCACCACTTTGGTCTTAGGCCTCTCACAGATGAAATACCCCTCCCTTACCCCCCGCAGTATAATTCTCCCCGGGTGACAACCTGCCTATTGCGCTTGTGTGCACGGGTGAGTGCGTGCATGTGCAGGCAAGTGTGCACTTGACCTCAATGCGCCGGTCCACTGCTCCTGCAGGCATATGTGTGTGTAAGTGACTGTTTTTCCCAAGTTTGTGCATCAGTGAGGATGCCTGCACAGTAATCCATGTGTGCCGCTATGTGACCGTTTGGCGCTGTGTGCACATTTCCAACCTTCCATACCCCCGGGCC
The DNA here is from genome assembly GCF_029633865.1 of Lampris incognitus. Classification (NCBI taxonomy): domain Eukaryota; kingdom Metazoa; phylum Chordata; class Actinopteri; order Lampriformes; family Lampridae; genus Lampris; species Lampris incognitus. The sequence goes on from NC_079231.1 coordinate 14,293,015, forward strand.
TTCTGCCGCCGCCGCCACTGCTGCAATGTGGTGACTCCAGGCTCGGAGCCGAGTGCTTTCCCAGCACTCCTGTGCTCCCTCTCCTCTGGCCTGGACAAGTCATTACCCACAAATTACATAATGGGACCAGCCCTAAATGCATTACGCATGGAGCAGACAGGCGCATAATCGCAGCAGTTTGTCACACGCCGCTTGCCTCGCCAGTCAAAAAACCCCCAGAGTCAGGAGACTGTGGGTTGGGGGGGGGGTCTGAAACTGTGGGGGGGAGGTGCACCACAGACTCCAGCGCTTTGCTTTTTACTTTAGCGTGGATCCAAAAAAATGATGTAGTCATTGCTGGGGAATCTGGGTCATTTCTGAGAGGGGTGGGGGGTGGGTTGGGGGTGATACCATACCGCCATTTTCTGACAAGATTCAAGCTTTGGTGAACAGTGGTATCAGCAGTCAAAATGGACTGTGGAGAGACACCATGAAAACAAAACAAAGACAGTTTTGGCTTTTTACATGAAAGCCAAGCAGCTGTAAATCACTGGCTTGTCATGACAACAGCAGAGAGAGAATTCAGAAAATGGGTTGTGGAGTTCAGAGATAAAAAAAAAAAAATCAATATTCATAACTATTTCCTCTACTACAGACATCCAGCAATTCCAACCATTTGTTTCACTTGAACTGTGTGTACCTCTCTAAGAGCACCAGAACCCGACATTCAGTCTTTGACTCAACGATAATGCGAACCTAAAACCATTTCTGGATGTTACGACATGACTAAGCTTACGCCATACAACAATCCTCACTCAGTACTGCATAGTTTTGTCTTCTCCTGGACTGAAACCATGTACACATCCTAGGCTCAAGCAAATCCAGTCTCAAATTGAAAACTTTCAAATCTTCTCTCCCATAAAAACCCATGCACTACCTTGATTGTGTGTTTTGCACTGCAGTTACTCTCCGAAACTATGGACAAGAATCCACAAGAATCTCCAGAGAATACATGGGGGAAGGGAGGAGCGAGGAAGGAGGCAAGGTCTGGCCATGCATGAGGGCAGAAGATGCCAGAAGCCAAGGGATGAATCAGCAGGAGAGGCCAGACTGTCCTGGCGATCTGCTGCTGGTGGAGCTCGCCAGTGGGCAAGATTAGGCAGAGCTAGCCCGTGTGGGAGGGGTAGAGAACTAAAGGAAAATCAAAACACAAAAACCCCAGTCCAAAACAAACTAATATGGGATAATCAAAATACAAATTGCTCGGAAACTGACATTTCAACAATTAACCAAACTTTTTTTTTTTTGAGAGCCACTTAAAAATGGTGCATAAAATGAAATAGAATAAACTTGGTAAATGTCTTTGTCCAAACCAGAATTACTCCTAAAACTCCTCCAAAGCACTAAAAAGATGGGGCACTTCACCAGAATCTCCATCGCGAAAACATCAGACACTCCACTGGACTGAGATAAGCCGGGGCTGCCCAAGGAGGTGTGGTGAGTTGAGGGGATGGGAAGAAGGGTCAAACTCATTTAAATTCAGTCAATCCATAAAATTGTTTCAGAGATAGATATCTATTTAAAATTCAACAACAGGATCTGCCTTTATGTTCAAATCCCCCCCCCCCCCCCCATTTTACTTATTTCAGCAATTCAAATGATAGAGACCCTAGAGCAAACTCAAAGGCTATTGGGAGTTGGGTCAGAATGGCTTAAAGGCAACTTGTTTTCACATTTTGCTACTGATGATGTAAAAGGTAGCTGTGACACCCCCCCAGGGCGTCCGGGTGGCGTGGTGGTCTATTCCGTTGCCTACCAACACGGGGATCGCTGGTTCGAATCCCCGTGTTACCTCTGGCTTGGTCGGGCTTCCCTACAGACACAACTGGCCGTGTCTGCGGGCGGGAAACCGGATGTGGGTATGTGTCCTGGTCGCTGCACTAGCGCCTTCTCTGGTTGGTTGGAGCGCCTGTTGGGGGGGGGGCAGGCAGCGTGATCTTCCCACACGCTACGTCCCCCTGGTGAAACTCCTCACTGTCAGGTGAAAAGAAGCGGCTGGTGACTCCACATGTATCAGAGGAGGCATGTGGTAGTTTGCAGCCCTTCCCGGATCGGCAGAGGGGGTGAAGCAGCGACCGGGACGGCTCAGAGAGTGGGGTGATGGGCCATGTACAATTTGGGAGGAGAAAAAAAAAAAGGGGGGGGGAACAATCAATGGCCCTGGGTTTCTCCAATGTGGCTTTGCTTTCAGAGCCACTGTAAACCAATCATGTGTATGCCTACTTACACATTCAAGCAGACTTTCAGGTAAAATAAAGTGAGAGAGAGAGACAGAGAGGGATAGAAAAGAAAGAAAAAGATAGATCAACTACTTTTGTTGTTACATAAAGGAGACGTTTTTCAACAAGGTAGGCGTCTCTGTGATTGTGCTGGGTGTTTGTGGGTGTAGAGAGAATAGAGAAGACACACTACAGGGCATAAAGCAACTCAAGGTAAAATCAACAATAACTTGCTGAAATAAGAGGCTGCCTTCCTGTGAAGTTAGCATCCCATCGAAACATGCAAGATGAAACAGACCGTTTAGGTGGAAGATGGGGCTATACACACACACACACACACACACACACACACACACACACACACACACACACACAGATGTTAGGTTATCATCGAGAAGAGCAGTCAGCTTCTCAAACTGATGAACAAATCAAAGGTGTACTTACTCACTAACATTATCACAGGGGCCTTATAGATCAATAGATCCCTCCAACATCCAAGATACCTCACTGGAGGGCTTGGATCACTTTCCAGAGGTTTTCCTAACTTGTGCTTTACCATGCAGGAGGAGGGTCTGCCAACATGAACTTTTCAGAAGCACCCGTTACATTCTTAGAGCAGGACCTTTGGCAAAAGCGGGCGTGCAACGGCAAAGCCTTTCCTTGAGCATGTGAACGGAGCCTTTTGTCTGGCGGCGTTAGGTAGCCCCCTTCATGGACACGTCTGGCAAGATGCTGGGGCTGGCTCAGCACCTAGTCTCTGCCAGAACAGCAACACTTCAAAGGCCGGCCTGATGAAGGCGTTTGACAAGGTCACATTTTTCTTCTTATTGATGGTCATGCAACTTTTCCAACTGCTTCATAAAAAAAAAAAGTGTATGAAAATAGGGGCAGGCCAAGCACAGGCCAAGAGCAGCAGGCCTTTCTTGTCAATTCAGATCGACTGAAAGTGTGTCTCCACTATCATGTGTCGAGGCGAGCGCCTGCAGTCAAGACCGTCATTGCACTGAACTGGTTCAATTAATTGCCTGCTTGGTGACAGTACAGCAACTAAACCGTCCCTGAAGTCTTGTTAAACTCACTTTTTAAATCAACCTCAACACTGAAGGCCATTTCTATCACGGCGCCCAGCAGTGATCAAACGGTAAACTCAGGTCAGACTATCCAGTGACACATTTCAGTTGTATGCAGTGAACTTAATGATGACAGAACACTTGAGAAAGTCATTTTGCACAAATCAAATTGATCTCACTGGGGATGTATTTAGCTTAGTTGGGAATTTTCACAAATAAATAGAAATTATTTGATGCCACGCAGCAGGAGTATTTCTGGGTTCTTTGTCGCAGTTGTATTTTTTTTGCTCCATGAACTGCTGCAATGCAGTGATTTATGGCAGTATAGAGAACAAAATCTTTTCAAGATCATAAAACAATCTCTGGCATTGTATGATAAAGCATACTGTGGTACAATGTAAGACGTCCTTCTGCGAGTGTACGTTACGTTTCGAGACGTGTTTTCTCACCTAGCTGCCAGCATGACAAGAGATTGTATTCCCCCTTCACACAGATTAAAGCAGCTGATTAACTAGGGGTCAGAGAGTTCAGATCACATCCACACACACTGCCAAATAATTGAGTCTCTCTACCATTATGAAGAATGCACTGCAGAATGTGAACTTGCCTCACATGGCTATTCATTAAAGATAACAAAGGACATTAGTATTGACTGGGCGGAGGTTGTCAAGGCTCCACCTAGTCAAACGTTCCCATTTATCTCATCCTCACAGCATTGCAAAGCATTTTCTACCAATATGGTGCATTGCCATAAACACGGATAATTGGCCAAGGCTTTTGTCTTATTACCTACACCTGCGCCTAGATTATAAACACCTGTTTTACCTACCAAGGCAGCTGTGCAGTGATGTAATAAGCAGAGTGCTGGTCCCAGATTGTGTCTCAGAACCTGCAGGACAGGTTTGGCGTTGGACATTAGTAGATCATGAGATGTTCTCAAGCATCAGTTAAAGACCTTATTGGCTTCATGGTGTGTGTGTGTGTGTGTGTGTGTGTGTGTGTGTGTGTGTGTGTGTGTGGGTGTTATGTAATGCTGAACACAACGACAGGTGAGATGATTAAAACTGACAAAAATAATTACATAGCTTTGCTTTCTGTGTTGCAGGCACACGGTCTTTGAACAGTTTATTTTGGGCTCTTTTACCCTCCCCAGCCTCCAACTGCCACAAATAACCTAAGCACCTAAAGAGAAGCACAGCAAAGTTTACAACTTGCCCAAATGAAGACGAATTCATCCAGCGTTAGGTGATGTGTATGTGTGTGTTTTGTTTCTGTGTTACATAAGTCATCTCAACAATAAAATGAGAAGTTCCTGCTGACATCTGTTCTCTGATGTCTTGGACTAGGACAGGCTCAGCAGAAGTTCTGTTTGTTCATGCAACCACATTTTATGAAATGTGCTGACAGTTTATGAGATGTGCTGATACGCTCTGAAATCTAACTTTTCTGAAACTACACGTTGGTTCTGGATAAAAAGCTCACCTTATCCAGCCTTGGAACAGTTACTCTTGTGGAGGATAATGCCCCCTTGTGTTTGAAATGGGCAGAGGAAAGACCACCTACCCTGCCAGCATTTCAAAGATGAGGATGCCCAAGGCCCACCAGTCAACTGCGCGGCCGTGGCCCTTGCTTTGTATGACTTCTGGAGCAAGGTACTCGGGAGTGCCACAAAGCGTCCATGTCCTGGGAATGAAAAGGAACAGATGCGGTGGGGCAAATATAGAGAAGGGGGGGGGTGTATCAGCAATAGCACTTTTAAACAAAGTCCTCTATCAAAAAAAAATGTAAAAAATCATATATCATATTTAGCCAAAGGAATTGAATCGAGTGCAACTGGACTTGGTATAGTCAGAAAGGCACGAACTGAGGAAGCCTCTTGGATGAGAGGCGAAACGTCTTCACGGATATATACCAAGTCCAGTTGCACTTGATTCAATTCCTTTGGATAACCATGACGTGGATGAATGAGAACATTCACAGACATATATCATATTTACAATATCTTAATCATTTTATTATTAATTTATTTACTGTGAGCCTAACATTGGGCATTTAATCCTATTTGCAAATCTCCATCCTGTTGTGTGACTAGTCTGCCTGCCAATCATTGGCAACAGAAGCTTGTTATGTCCAGAATATGTGGCCCTTATCCCAAGTATTACCCTGTTAAAGAGCATATCTCTGCTGGTAAACAATTACTGTTGTTTGAACAGGGATGGGTCACAGCCTCAGCTGCTTCTTTAGGTCGGTCCAGATTACGCTACACATTCCACACAGTGTAAAGGAGAGGGCTTCGGTTACATGGGAGACACAACACCATAAGGTAAAGCAAACCATCCATGTCATCGGACCCGTCTGTGACTAAATATATAGTACTAGAGGGATGTAGAACTTCCATGCGGTATTAAATCTCTAGTCATCCAGCAATTATGGCCTGGCAAAACCAGAACGGCGTGTCTGAATGGCTCGCAATAAAACTGTCAAGTTTTCATCATGAGCTTAACAAATTAGCAGATACATAAAGCATGACTCGATGGGATGCTCACACTGGAAGGAAAACAAACCCATGCAAGGACACAGTATGACATACAAAATGAAAATACCTTGACAAGCTCATCTCGGAGTGAAACACTTTTGACAAAAGAAAATAACAGCAAGTACTGTTTCTCACTACTTTCTTGACAGGGTAGCTCACTGGTACCGTGTGTCTGTGTGTGTGACAAACACTGACCGTGTTCTCTCTGAAAGCCACTTGTCCTCCTCTGAAGAGCACTCGGCCTGGCGCCGGGCTTTTCATTGTCTGTCACTGATATCACCTGGGTAATGACCTCTCTCGGCTAGTTGCTATGGCGACGGCAATTCTTATGGAAATAATGGGGGCTTGTTGGAGGATGATGAGGCTTGTGATCTTGTGGGACTAACCGTCCGGACACTGAACATATTACGCTAACGGACAAACGTGTGCAGTTGGAGAAAATAACAAACTGTGTTTTGGGTTTCTCTAATGCGTCATCAAAAAAAAATTTTTTTTAATTGTCACACACCGTTTGAAAATCAGGTGTGCCGGCAGGGGGCACTGTGGAAGCACGGGGAAGGACCGAGCACTGCTGCATTTCCATCATCATGAAGCCCCACGGAACATACAGGAGTGCCCAGTGGCAACAAGGCTGTTGTCTTCCCACTGCTGAATCCTATCCCAGGCAATTCTGCTGCCCTCCATTTATATAAGTGGGTCACTCGCACATCAGAAAGGTATCTACTCCCAATCTGTTTTACTCTCCCAGTCCGGGGGAAAATGTAATCTTATTCCATTATGTTTACATGTCAGAGGGGGTCACCACTGTACTCGGTGGGGCTCGTTTGCAACGCTTCGGTACCGACGGTGCACTGAAGATACCGAGCTGTCTCTTCTGCTCTGCTACATCTTTTTAAGTCAGCTGAGGTCAATGGGAAGACCTAGTTTGGTGTACGTCTAATCCGAAAGAAATAGCATCAGTCTGGGAAGTTTGTCCTTGAGTCATGACATGATGGGGTTCTCAGGGTTTGAAGGATTCCCCCTCACCCCGTCCACCCCCCCACATCCCTTCGAGTTTTCCAAGGACATCTGGGCAAAGCCTATTGGCCAAGAAATCAGCAATGTTATTAATATCACACAGCCATCCACCATTCCAAATTTAGAGGATGGGGGAGGGGTGGGCAGAGCACTGGGACGAGGATGAAATGACTGTGACAGGTTCTACCCCTCCCACACTCCCCCCCCCCCCGACTTCCACCTGATCATCCCAGGAGATCTGCACCAAAAACTTCAGCTGTTTTCTTCATCTCTTTTCCCAAGAATAAAGACTGAAAGAGCTGTTAAGGACAGACACATAAAGTAGGGTATGTGTGTATGTGCACCCACGTACACACATCGGCTCTTTTACCTTGCTCTCGTTAAAGGCACCCTCCAATCCAAATTGCAAACTTCTTGTCAACAATTAAATATGTTAATAAAGGCCATGTGGTAATTTGTCAAACAAAATTAACTACTGAGTGTAACTTTCATCTCAGAAAATGTAATATGACTTGAAGGTGAAACTAAATCTGAGTGGAGGGCAGAGTAATGTTGCTGGCTAGAATATAGCTCAGATCAAGCATGAATGCAATGCAGTGAATGCACAGGACCGGTACCAGTCTATATACTCTTCTGTCATTCATAAAGGTTCAGTTCTTTATTATTCTGTTTAACAGCTGGGTGGCCTCTGACAAATTTCAAAAATTATGTGCTTAGCTGGGGAAAGTTTGAGATTACTACTCTTCAATTTATATGCCAGAAATATATCAAGGCAGGGAGTAAGTTAGTGGTTCTCTGCAAAGTTGAGAGAGCACATTTCATGGGCCATGTTATGTTTCAGATAACATTCAAATTAACTTCATATTTTAGTTTTGTGCAGGTTTCATACCAACTGTTTCACTATATCGGTTAAATCTACACATAGTGCCACTGCACACTAACACATGGCATAAGCTGATCTGCTTTGCATTCATTTGCAGCCAATGTTTACTTAATACTGAAAAAGCCATTCGATATTTAAGTATCCAAATAGTAGCCATTGTAAAACATTTACACTGATAACAGAAATAGGTCTGAAGCCAAACGCTGTGAGTGCTGAAATTCAACCCCATTTCTTTTCCTGTTACAAAGAGGTCCAGAGAGAGCCCGGAATATGCTTTTGATACCTGTCAGAGAGTTTCTTAGCAAAGCCAAAGTCGGTGAGGCGGATGTGGCCCTCCCCATCCAGGAGGATGTTCTCCGGCTTCAGGTCGCGGTAGACTATCTCTTTGGAGTGCAGGTACTCGATGGCGCACACAATCTCCGTGGTGTAGAAGAGGCCCGTGGCGTTACTGAACCGGCCACGGCTGCGCAGGTAGCTGAACAGCTCACCACCTGGCACAAAGTCCATGAGCATATAGAGGAACTGTTCGTCATGGTGGGTCCAAAACCTGCCAGTGGTGGTAGAATATAAAGATATTAAACCAAGGCCAAAAGAAATGCAGCCTCTCAAATATAAAGAAAGCCATATCAAGCTTATTTAGAAACCTTCAGTCAGAGTTACGGTCTCGAGAGGTTTAACATGCCAAGTTGATACAGTAAATGCCGCCGCCTGTCCTAAGACCCTCAAGAATATTCCTGGATCAGTCAAATTGGTACATCGAACCATATAGGAAGAGACAGATAGAGATGGAACAGCCCGATAGTTTATTGTCCTCGGGAGGAAATTCTTTTCCACTACCAGTGTGTCACACAACACAGCATGTAGAACTGTTAACACCGAACATTTAAACGCACTCCTCCCATCTGACAACCCCTGTGACATTCACACAGGAAACAGTAGGGGGTTCACATAAACAGGCACAGAGATAAAGGTGCATAATTGTATTGGTTGTTGGAAGGTGTATTTACCCTGCTTACTGTGCACTGCAACTGCTGGTCAACTGCATCAAAGTGGCTGGAGAGAGGGTGAAGACAAACCGGGCTGAATCCCCAGAAAGGGAGCCAGTTTATTTCAGACTGTTGGCTTTTATTGGTGCTGGGACTCAGCCGATTCCTCCCGATTGGATATTATGATATATTACAGCTGATTCAATACATATAGCGATTTTCAAATATCACATTATGTTATGATCTTTTAAGGTTCCATCCCCTCGCATCTATAGTAAAACGTGAAAACCGCATTAATTCAAAGAAAAAAAATTCCCCAAGTAAACATTTAAATGATTCAAATTCAACCATTCCATTAAATGAGGTAGAAATCATCACATCAAACCTCTTCACAGCATCTGATCATCATGCTTCAGCATTGCAATTTTGGGGAAATGCTGTGGTATTCAAATCATTATGACTTAATGCGACTTTGCACTGAATGGATCCCCCCCCCAGGTTTTATTATTTCGATTAACACCTGTCCTTTATATCCAATTAAAGATGCAACTGTTCAAAACAGATGCTTAACTCATTTTACGTTTAAAAAGTGTTATGCAAGCCAAAAAAATGAAACCACGTTTTTATTGATTTACTGGTTGATCTGTCCCAGTGTGAGTTGGAACAGCGAGCACAAACATCTACTTCGACTGCAAACAAAGTGCTTCACATAATCAAGGAAAAAGATATTTTTCTGGGTTTTCTTCCCCCTTCGGCATGTCACCGATGACAATGGGGGGGGGGGGGCACACTCACAGCCGGATGAGGAAGGGGTGGTTGACCTCTGTCAAAACTTCCTTCTCGTTGTGGACGTGCTGCTCTTGCTTCAGTCGGATCACGTCAGGGATCTTCATTTGCTTGAGCGCATAAAAGGCCCTGCTCTTCTTGTCCTTGACAAGGAAGACGCGGCCAAAGGTCCCCGTGCCTGGGGCGGTAGAGACATGGGGAGACGTGATTAAACATTGTGATGGAAAGCTCCGGCATACGGGATAAACACAGGCTGTCAAATAAAAGGTTACCATCTGGTTCACTTCTGCTTGATTAAATGAAATAGATGAATAAATAATAAATCAATAAATTGGACAACTGCTAGAAATAATGAATGAAACTGAAAATTATTTAAGATGGCCCAAAAAACAGGAAAACATTTTCTGTAACAACATTTAGACACAATCAACCAATCAAAGAACTTTTATATAGCATATTTTTTCATAAAAGTCAATACAATGTGCTTCACATGAAAGCAAGTACATTGACCATCAACCACAGAAAGCAGAGGACATGCTTGTGTAGAGGGTGAACATAAATGCTGGTTTGAGTAACGTACGTGTATGTGTGTTTGCAGATGACTTTGCAGAGGTGGGGAGATGGTTGGGCAGAGGTGGGGCAGGATACAAACACAGATTAGGGTAAGCAGAGGGGTTTGGGATTGGATCTGGCCCCGACTGGATATGAACCCTGGTTCAGGTAGGGCAGAGTAAGTTGCTAGGTGTGTGTGTGTGGTTGGGGCAAAATGTCATTGTAAAAAAAAAAATAAAGAAAGAAAGAAAGAAAAGTAAAGTAGGACGAACATATTACTCATGTTCCCCTGGCGTCCATTATTATTATTGTTACTGTTTTCTATCCTAGGGAACAAAATAACAAATGAGGAAGGAGTTCTTCCATTCCTTCCTCCTACCCATGTTGTGTTGTGTCATGACAAACAGGGAGGAGGACAGGAAGGTTGATGACCACGCCACGGAGCACCCACTCTGAGTCAGACATGAAACCCTGATGGCGTAACTGACTAAAGGAATGTTGGTCGTCTTGCATGGTCGGCTTTACCTACAGCGATCCTTTGTCTCTGCATGTTACCGTGGCAACATGGAAGGAGGGCAGTAAACATGAGAGGAAGTAGTTTTGGTTTTAAGGTGATGAGACAAGGAGAGAACCAGTGTAATATTTCACTCTGTCCAAATGGTCTCTCCACCATGCCAGGCCTACTTTGCATGAATTTTTCCAATACAAAGCATACAAAAGGGGGTAAATAAATAAATAGCAAATGAATGAACAAATAAAAAGCAGATTCAGTGAGTACAAAGCCTACTGTTTAAACTAACTGAGAGATGGCCAGCTGAATTTACAAGATAAAGTGACAGACCTGCCATGGTTTGAGGCTAAACATAAAACTACATTGCATGTGAGTTTAGCAATTCTAGCTGTACTGGCAGAGAACAGAGTCTATAAGTAATCGACTCAAACTCGGCAGATCAACAAATCCCGCAAAGTCTGTTCAAGCTGCAGATATCGCAAATGATGATCCTTTTGGACAACAATTGCAATTTTGTTCCCATAGGACCGTGCCTGGAATGGCACTATGCACCTGCCACATAGTGGCAATTTCTCCCTTTTCCTATAGGATATCAAAGCATGTAAAACCAGAGCATAAATCTAATGGCACAAGAGAGTTGCCTCATAATTTCAATGACAATTAAACAACAGCCAGCAGATAAAGAGCTTTAGCTGATTTGTTTTAGGCAGCAAATCCCTCTCATCAGACAAAATGGCTTGGCAAATTGGATTTTTATGCGGGCTCATAAGCTTCAAGCTTTCTCCCAACAGCATGGGACGACTGCCATTCCCTGGTGCACAACTCTCTGACAGACAGCACTGGTTGCTTGCATGTATCCTAATGTATATTGATGAGCTACCCATGAAGTATGAAGCATAATACCATATATCAGACGTTTTATCAAACTAGCCTATAATAAGACACCTATTAAAAGACTATGCTGTTAATTAATGAATCCTCCTCCCTATCTGGCCTATCAGGATCAGACAGCCTTAATGGTGGCAAATGTTAAGACAAGTTCCTTACAACTGCAAACAAGACACTGTTCCTCTTAGGGGCAGGAGTGAGGTTGAAACAGAGTAAATGGCTTCAAGGGGTAAATTCCTGAATTATTATACTGTAATGCAAAAAGCCTGATTCATGGCTGTGACTCTACTGTACACAGAAATCTGATGAAATTGAGATCCAAGGAGCAGATCCGGATTTACGAAGATGAAGGGCTGTGAAACCGCAAAGCAACATTCAACAGTGTGCACTTTTCAAAGTAGTGCAGTAATTCTCTTCAGATAGCTGCTGCCCACTGTAGTTTTTAAAGCCTGGTGTGACATGTACTGAAATGTTAACCATCTCTGTCTTGGATGGGATTTTTTCAAGGTTAACTCTGTCTGTCTACTTGACGTCAACTGTGACACAGTGACCTAAGATGACCTTTAAGGTACACATTTGATTTCATTTGTACACGTTTAACTGCAAAGGACAATAAACCGTTGACTTGAGCTCCTATTCTTTTTTAGGCACTTAGACCATGTAGACTATCTTATACTGATGTAAGCTTACAAAGACAACCCATCAGTAGCTGCGCAGAAATATTTTTGATATTAAGAAATAACCTTAATACTTTGCCATGACACTGAAAAGATATTATGTAGGTCTATGTAATTTTAGCTGTTAGTGGATCCTCTCCTGCTAAACTTAAAACATATCCTCAGCTACAAGACTACAAACAGTAGAAATAAACAAATACAATTGATTGTTAACGCACTGCCACAATTTTTCTGTTTTTTTTTCACTTGATAATTTTAATCCTAATCAGGTTACTGCAAACCATTCTTATACATTACTATTGTGCTTGTTGGGCCAAAATTTTTTTTTTTTTTTTTAAATGAACGCATGCCCCCTTATCAAAACGAAAAGTCTCACCTGTCATTATCTGGCCTAAACCTAGTTTGAGGGGTTACTCAGTACTCGCTAAGCTTCTCAAGGGCGGTTAGTTGCAGAGGTCATGGAAGGCACCAATACTACATTTGATGCTATTTTACAATTTTGGACTTGAGCAGTGTGACAAACAATGCTGTCCCGTGGCAATGCAAAACCTGCGGGTGACGAGGTCAGTTTTTGCTGTCAGCAAATCTGGATGTGTCAGTTAGCAAAGTATTTCAGACTTGACTGTTCAAGCTCGGACCATTTCAAACACCTAACCCTTTCCCAATGACTCACCGACAGTGGAAATTGTCTCTAGATCGTCGAGACAATATATCCGGTTGTTCAGCGATGCCTCTCCAGCTGACATCACCGCACCGCCAGCGTTATTTCTACCCTCTCTCACGGAGTTGCTTTCGTGGTTGACCCCTACCTTCGCTTTAGAGGAAGCCATCTCTTCTTCTTCGCGTTTTATCTCTTTTTGTGCGATATACTAACTTATCTTGGGCTCAGATTATCCGACATGACGCCTACAAATACTGGTTTGCGGCACATCCCTTGTTTCTGGACGTCAGGAGAGCAGGCTATTTCATCTTCTTTGTCTAGCTCCGCTGCAGCCAGCGGAAGTTTGTTTGGGACCCTACTTGGCTGTGACTGACAATACAGCTACAATGATTAATTCAACGACCGTATATATCTGAAAGATCTAATAAGACTTTGAATTTCGATATATGAAGGACAGAGAAGCTGTAAAAACGGTGGCTGGTGACAGGTGCACTGCACAAGCTAACTAGCATGTAAGGGTAGCTAGCTCAGTTAGCAGCTAATTTTGACTAGCGAGCTACGGATAGGACTGCAACACAACCGAGCTAGCGAAATACAAAGTAGCTCCAAACGAAATAATTGACGATAAGAAATCAAGAGTCTCAAAGCCTCGCACACTCGACGTATTCCCTCCGTGTTTCCTGCTCAAATACGCCGCTTTTTCTTCATGGTTTTTTCCGTGCGGACAACTCGGGGCTCACCCGTCGCTCTCCCCTCCGTCCACATCAACAAGGAAGGAACCGGCAACCGTGTTGACAAAAAATACACCAATGAGAATGAGCCTGTCCCGGACACTTAACCAATCAAGTGTGAGAAGGGGCGGGGCAAGTCGTCAAGCAGTTTGATCGCAACGATCCCTAAATTCAATATTTACTCCCACACGTGTCCACACAAGCACACACAAACGTACTGACACACCATTCCAGTTTAGTCATTTGTAACCCGAAAGCAATGGGTGGGTGGGGATTAAGCAGGACATTACCTACTTTCCATGCAAAGCTTCTTTTGTAATTTCATATGATCTAAGATTTGACAAAAAGGCTGGCTTTAAATAGATTACTGGGCTGGATGGGTTTTACTTGGTTGAGGGGCTGTCGGGTAGTGGATCACGGAGAGGAAATTCAAGATGTGCTAATAACCTGCACTCAAAATACCCCAATCGGAGCACCTGTCTTCAGCCCTCAGACGACTGCTCACAGTATAGACCTGACAGGAGAGTAACGAGGGACTGGACGATGTTGAATATTTCTTGATGTTTGTCATATACCAGGCTTGTGGTGTAGCTCTGTGAGCATCTGTACTTGCTCTGAAATTCTGGATGGCCTTCACGTTTTTTCCCCCCTCTTTATACTGATAAAGCTTACTCAAGAATGGCCTACCCAAGAATACTCAAGAGTGGTGTCCTTTCAAAGTCAGGCTCCTTTCCTCATTGCTATTCCATTAAGTATGCAACGTGTAACATGCCTTCATACAATTTAATCAAAAGAGATTTAGATTTTTCCCATTCACAAATGCCCCTATTTCATAGTTTCAAACTTTTGGCCAAATTTGCAAGGCAAAACAGACCTGACAGAATCAATATGCACAGAGTGACCTTACGTTTTTCACACAGTCTGCGGCATGAACAGAATAAAGATTGAATTTGATAACATCTGCAGTAGTGTCCTCAACCTGTGAAACAATTTGGATCTTCAGTATGGTACCGTTAAAGCTCATCCCAAGCTGACTTTCAGGTAAACGAAAGGGAGAAAAGACTGAAGACAGGGTAGGAGGGACAACGTCTGAAAGAAGAGATATTTTGCCTGGCTTTTGACTCACGTAATGAGCCTGAATTAAGTTGTCTTGCTCACCGAACCTGAAAATCTTTTGCTAAAAATAGACGTTTTAAGTGGTATTAGCAGATAATTCACTTGTCAAAAGGTCAGTTTTTGAAAACACAGCAATAGTCATGGCAGATGAACTCATTGTACTCCACGTATATGTATGAGAACAACTTTCTTTTCTAAAGGTGGAAATCATGGGAATAGGACTTTACTGGTGATATCAATAACATGTACCACCTGAACGACACCTCTTAAGGCCGAGATGCACTGAGTGAGATAACTGATGTGTGCCATTTGATGTGCCTCATTTGACGCATCTATGGCACACAGCAGGCAGGAGATAAGGGCATTCGCCACAGCAGAACATCACAGGAAAAAACAACTGTGTTTTTGCCACTAGGTTTTCTGTTAATGCACCGAAATCGAGAAAGTTCGGGGTGAGAGCGTCAAGGCAATTTGATGCGCCAATTAATGCTTTTGGTGTGCATTCAGCCATTCAAAACATTTGCTCTACTTCAAATTGTGCGCCAGATGCTTCCAAGGTGTTTCCAACTTTAGGCATGAGTTCAAGACTGCCTTTGTGGGGGGACACACCATGCCCCCCCCTTTTTCTCCCCAATTGTACCTGGCCAATCACCCCACTCTTCCGAGCCATCCCAATCACTGCTCCACCCCCTCTGCCGATCCGGGGAGGGCTGCAGACTACCACATGCCTCCTCCGATACATGTGGAGTCGCCAGCTGCTTCTTTTCACCTGACAGTGAGGAGTTTCCCCTGGGGGACATAGCGTGTGGGAGGATCACGCTACCCCCCCCAGGCACCCTGACCGACCAGAGGAGGTCCTTGTGCAGCGACCAGGACACATACCCACATCCAGCTTCCCACCCACAGACATGGCCAATTGTATCTGTAGGAATGCCCAACCAAGCCCGAGGTAACACGGGGACTTGAACCGGCCATCCTTGTGTTGGTAGGCAACAGAGGAGACCGCTACACTACCTGGACGCCCCCCCCCCCGCACACACCATGCTTGTCAGGACTCTTTCACCAGAGCTATATCTTAAACGTGCTATTAATTTGTAACCATAAGCAAACGTTTACTCGTTGCATATACTCTTGCTTATTGTGACAGTTGCCGTGGGGGGGGGGGGGGTAGCAAATTAGGGGGCAGGATCAGTGCCTTTTACATCTGAAGTGGTTGTGGTCAGCAACCGAACTCCCGTGAGCCCCCCACATACTTGGTAAATACTTTTCTCTGTTAGGTGGCGTCCACATGAAATCCACGAGGTGTTGCTACGGGGACGTATTTGGGACATTTCAAACATCAAACACGCAGGGCGTCACTGCAGTTCCTCTCTATGGTTCTGGTGGTATAATGTCGCCACCATTATCTCCCTTTCATACAGGCCTTTTACCATCTGCTGAAGTCCGTGATAATATGGTCAGCCGACTGTGTAATCTGCCTTGGCTAACTGTGTGTGTCTTCTGGTTGTATGTCTGTTCCTAACGCCTGCCCCCTCTCCCCTTATCTTATATCCTTCCCTCTCTGGCTTTCCAAGTTTTTTTTTCCTTCTCCTCCTCGCTTGTTATGATATTGACTTGCAGCCGGTGAACTGCAGTAATGCACAGATTACTGTCGTAGATGGCAAGGGGGTATATTTCAAGACTGAGGACGGCCCATCTATGTTTCATGGGCTCTGACACATGCAGTTGCACACTTCAGAGCTGCAAACAGAGCTGGAAATCTCCCCTCTGCTTGTAATTCATGTCGACCCCTCTCCCTTATATAATATATGCTCTTTGTCCCTTGGAGCATTAAATTTCCCTGTGTTCAACCCATCAGAACTTAGTATATGGCTGTGAGGAGGGTAAAGACGCATTTTTCTTAATGTGCTGTTGAAGCTCTGTTGGGGGTTTCCTCCGAGAACGGAGGTGCTTCAAGGAACTGGCTGATTCACCAGGACTTGCTGACGGAACAGTAAACAACGACATTCAGATTCTGGCACGATCTGAAATAAAGGCCGCTTTTCTTGCAGTCCTTTTTCAGTATTTTCAATTAAATCTATCTTTCCACAAAAATCCATTTAGAGCTATAAAAAAACAAAAAACAGAGCACTGTTTAGATGTCCAGCACTGTAGCTCCTTTTATCAGGGGTTCATAGAGTCAAATAGAGCAACGTCCTCAATTCAAACAACAACAAAAAAAGGGCAAATTTTTCTCCACTGATGTTACTCTGCAAATTTCCCCAGAAATGGCCTCTAGCATGAGCAGCTGCTTTGCAAGTAAAAAAAAAGAAAAAAGAAAAAAAGAAGAAAGCCATAATGGCCCGATCTCAGCAAGTAGTCGCAGCAGAAAGGCTAATATTCACATTAGCTTTAACAGGTCCGTTAGCCAGGTTAATGAGACAAACATTTCCTGATGGACCTGATGTTTGCAGGATTCTGATATTGACTTGACAGCCTATGACATAAGGGATGACTCGTCAAGAAAGTAAGCCAGGTTGTGCTCCGTTGTTAATGGAGGAAGTCTCTTCGACGCTTTCCACAGATGTTTTTGGCACAAGAGCCAGAAACCTCTCGTTCACCTTCTTTGCATTATGGGATTCTACACGCTGTAGTCTACGAGCAGGGTGCTCTTGTTTTCTAGAGCCCAGGTGAAATGGTTACTACAGCTTTGGTGACAGTAAATGGAGTAAAATGAAGTGCTAGCAGGGGTCGTGTTCACGATAATAGCACATCAAGGGCAAGGGCATCGAATTCTGGGGGGTGGGGTGGGAAAGTGGTCACCTCTTGACAATTTGGACCTGGCTGATACAACAGCTGCAATAAAACAATGATAAATGAAAAGAATATTTAGCGGGGCGTCCGGGTAGCGTAGCAGTCTATTCCGTTGCCTACCAACATGGGGATCGCCGGTTCGAATCCCTGTGTTACCTCCAGCTTGGTTGGGCATCCCTACAGACACAATTGGCCGTGTCTGCAGGTGGGAAGCCGGAGGTGGGTATGTGTCCTGGTCACTGCACTAGCGCCTCCTCTGGTCAGTCGGGACACCTGTTCAGGGGGGAGGGGGAAATGGGGGGAATAGCGTGATCCTCTCACGCGCTACGTCCCCCTGGTGAAACTCCTCGCTGTCAGGTGAAAAGAAGCGGCTGGCGACTCCACATGTATTGGAGGAGGCATGTGGTAGTCTGCAGCCCTCCCCGGATCAGCAGACGGGGTGGAGGAGTGACCGGGACGGCTCGGAGGAGTGGGGTAATTGGCCTGGTACAATTGGGGAGAAAAGGAGGGGGGAAGATAGTTTCTGGTATCACTGAAACAAGATAGTTTCAGGTGCGCATGCGAAACTTGAGGAAAAATGCAATTTTGCTCATGTCCCTGTAGGAGCTCCGTGAGTATGAGAGTGTCATTATATATATATATATATATATATATATATATATATATATATATATATATATATATATATTGCAGGATTACTATTGTAACAGCATGCCATCAAATGTAAAAGTAACCTGTCTCACTGCGGTGTAAACCCGGCTAACAAAATAAAATGCTGACTAGATCACTTGGACGGATCGTCTTGGCAGAGTGCTGACCTGAGGACCTTTGGCCAGTTTAACACTGTATGCGCCACAAGGTAGGGTTTCCTACCTCATCCATCTTGTACATCTATCCGTGTTATATTGCTTCGCTCTGCCTTACATCTGTTTTTAAAACCAACTTGGCTCCGAAGACCGGGTTGGGCACAGTTCCCGTGCACTGCACGGAGCGACATGAAGGCCTGCATTGCACACATGCTCGACGACCTCCGAAACAAAGGTCGGAGTCCCAGGTTCACTTTTAGACCCGTTCCCTGTTGGTTTAACAAGCTTGAGTTGAGTTAAAAAAAGTACGACCTGGACATTTTACAAATGATATTTTCACTTCTACAGATCTCCAGCCGGAACAGCCACCTCACCCCTCTTGATCGCTCACTCACTCACTCACTCACTCACTCACCGAACCGGCTTTGTTTGAGTTTCCTCTTTTGACGTTGCCGCCGATATAACCATTAATGTGTGTGCAGTGCTGTTTGACGGTTTCCTCGCCCTCGCATTCTCACAGGCAAACGCAGCCTAACTCACTTGTTATGGCTGCAGAAAAGAGACCTGCCCTGACACAGGGAGATAAACACCTGCCTGAAATATGAGCGGACTTCAGATCCTGAGGTTATCCAAGGTTGCCGACCAACAAACGGCATTCTTGCGGTTCCGTTGGTGACGCGATTAGCACAACCTACATAATGTAAGCAAAACGACCCATGTAAACTCTGCAAGCTGTGATGCATCCGAGTATGTTTGTGTGTGTAAGGATGCTGCCATACTGTACTTTTCAACCGAGACACATAATCAGACCTGTTTGACTTGCCAGTAGGTTGAGAGAGTGAATACTGCCCTCTCTCTGCATCTCCATTTAGAGCTATTCAAGGTGACGCGGCACTGGCAAGCCCCACTCGGTCCCAATGTGGAAAAGTGACAATTGCTTCACGGTAACATGACGCTCATCTGGCCATCTGTCATTGAAACCGAGCTGGCGTTGTGAGGCAACAGTCGTGATGTTTTATGAATAAGCCGAGCTGCGGAGGACTCTGGGACACTCTAAACCTTGCCGAATGTGCCCTGTTTGCAATCTAAAACAGCCAAACAGCAGGGACGGCTTTTTGCAGCCAGACGTGGTCTACAGAGCATACTCGGGTATACGACAAACCTCTCGAGACAAGCGTCTCAGATAAGCCTGGAGTGTTTGATGGGAAAAAGAAAACTGTCCCCCTGCCTTTATCAATCTCAAACAGGGAGTTTTGTTTCACACTATTATTCGCTCGCACCAGCTGATAAGGTGAAGAGAGCCCGGAGTGGCAGGAAAGACATATTCAGCTAGCCCACAGTCTGCCCAGATGAAATGAGACTGAACCACCAAGGTCAAAGGGACCAAAGAATGCATTGAATAAATACACTTCTGGTATGTGCATGCTGCAAAATGGAGAAGAAAGCATAATTTTTACTGTTTACTCAGTCTGGAATTGGGTATGGCATAGGGAGCGTTGCATAATTTTTGCACAGGGAGTTTTCCCATTCACAAAGCAAGTGCATCTTTAACCCCGGCACTGTTCAATATCATAGTCGGGTGAATGATGCTACTGTGTAGTTTGCAACATGGGCTCTTCAGACAGCTGTTAGCTGCTTTTTTTTCTATTACTTTTGCTTTTCTGTATCACAACTGCAACGTGTGTTGACTGCATTGCATATTCCTGCAGCATGTAATCCTGCGAAACGAATAGAAATCCACATTTCCCCGTCTATTAGTATGACATATTTGACACTGGCAGAGGCGGAAGTCATATTTTATGTTATGATTGGCGGTTATAAATTTGAGCAAAGGCTGGCTATTCTAATTATGCAAATGATCTTACAGACATTCAAGTCTGCACAAAGGTTAATTAAACAGTTAATTGGAAAATACACACCCTTAATCATTTTGAGCTGTGAAATAATAAGATATAAGATATCTAAATAGTGGAGAGCCTGTTGAAGGAGGGTCCATGTTATAAGGGGAACTTCCTTTCATTGATACAAATTTCAGATCAGATTGTAATGCTCATGGAGACACAAAAGAGGACACTCAATTTGGGTATTTGTCTTTACACTTTCGACATTTTCACTTCATCAGCATTGGTGGTTCAGTGGTAGAATTCTCGCCTGCCACGCGGGAGGCCCGGGTTCGATTCCCGGCCAATGCAACAGATTTTGGGCAGCACGGTGACCCAGTGGTTAGCGTTGTTGCCTCACAGCAAGAAAGGTCCTGGGGTTTGAACCCCGGGGTTGTCCAACCTTGGGGGTCATCCCAGGTCATCCACAGTGTGGAGTTTGCATGTTGTCCCGTTTTCTGCGGTGAGTTTTCTCCGGTTGCCCCAGTTTACCCCACCATCAAAAAGACATGCATGCTAGTGTTAATACTCCTGTCTGTGCCCTTGACCAAGGCATGGCAAGATGAACTGGAGTTGTACCCGGGCGCTGCACGGCGGCTGCCCACTGCTCCTAGCGACACAGATCACAGCTAGGATGGGTTAAATGCTGAGGGTAATTTCCCCACGGGGATCAATAAAGTATCTCAAAATTCAAAATGAAAAAACAGAATCAAAATGAGCAATCTTTACTGTTTAATATCAGCACCACTTACAGCATCACTTTGGAGGATATAATGGGTACTTTATGTAATTGCAGCGATGCTTTTGTCAGTGCAATCACTGTACATTAGCAGAACAATCAGGTGAGAATAATGTTGGGTTTGACGTGTCGGGTTTAGTCTGAGGTGAATGAGACCTGGCTGAATGCAGGGGACTCGCCTGGCCACGGCGATACAGAGACAGTCGCTCTCTCTCTGCTTCTTGCATATCACTGATTGATTTTACATTTGCATGTAAGTCAGATTTTTGCAGGGAGTGTGTCTGTGGTTGTGTTTGCATGAAGATTCACGTTGTGAGACTGATCTGTCTGCACAGTTTAATCCATCGAAGGCACTTCTGAACGTTGGATCTGGGTCTGAGGGAAGGATTTGAAAATTACGTTTTAAGAAATATATTTCCATCCGGTCGTTGGGGATGAGGACGATCTGTTTTAGTCACCGTTTCCCTTTCTTTAAGCTAACGTCTCATGCTAATCTATATATTTGGCTGTTAGTAAGAAGTAGAGATGATTGCTAAAAGCTGATTGGTGGCTCGCTGTGTCGATTATTACCTTGTATTCGGTCCATGAATTCTCGCCTCAGAGTCAAGCAACAGTCACTGTTGATACACTAAGGGTTGGAAACCTCCCAACGTTGTCTCTTGGGATATCAAAATATGCTCAAAATATTTTTGGATACCATGTTTTTTTTTTCCTTTCCAACTTTTTGATGAACAAAACATCTGCCCCCCCCCACCCCCCCCCACACACACACTTTCTCCCTGTCACTGGAAGTGGCGTTGAGACACTTCAACTAAAAGTAAAAATATATATAAATAAATAAAAATGACCCCATGTTACCCTCCGGCTTGGTTGGGCGTCCCTACAGACACAATTGGCCATGGGTGGGAAGACACAATTGGGTGGGGAGCCGGATGTGAGTATGTGTCCTGGTCCTGGCTGCACTAGCGCCTCCTCTCATCGGTCGGGGCGCCTGTTCGGGGAAGGGGGTAACTGGGGGAGAATAGCGTGATCCTCCCATGTGCTACACCCCCCTGGTGAAACTCCTCACTGTCAGGTGAAAAGAAGCGACTGGCGACTCCACATGTATCGGAGGAGGCATGTTGTAGTCTGCAGCCCTCCCCGGACCGGCAGAGGGGGTGGAGTGGCGACCGCGATGTCTCAGGAGAGAGGGGTAATTGGACGGGTACAATTGGGGAGAAAAGGGGGGGGCATAATTCCAGTCAACTTGCGTGGGTGGCTGGTTAGTTTAGGTTGCAAATGTTACATTCAGGCTTCAGCCATGTCCAGTCTTATCAAACAAACAACAAACGCGGATATGGCTGAGTTCCTCATATGTGGGCCTGCCCACATTGGGACGCCTCTGCAGACCCCCCTTGGATCTGACCGGCAGAGATACTGCATGCGTTTCACTCGTGAAATAACTCCAATCTGCGGCCTGAATGTGTGATGAATAACCGGGAACGCGTCACTCCTGTCGCGAAGCGTGGTCCAAGGCACACAAGAAATACATTTCTAAAAGGACAAGGTCCTTTGTCACTCCTGCTGCCGTGACCCCCGCCGAGAGCGAAATAGGACTCCGGCGTGCTCAGAGAGACACAAAGGGGGGCATTTTTTTTCTTTAAAGCCGTTGCCTCAGCCTGCCTTTGAAACTATTTCTGCCTCGGCTGCCAGCTTGAAATAGGCAACGGCGCGGCTCGGCTCGGCTTGGCACACAGCGAGTGACGGCAGAACCAGCTTCCCTCCTCGGTCCCGCGCTTCCGGGTGATCACAGAGCGCGAGAGGGGGACAATTCATTTCGCCTCCGGAGCAAATCGATGGCGTATCCGCCACAGTGTCGGCGCCAGAACAAATCTGACGGCCGGGCCTACGGTTTTCACGGGGGGGGGGGGGGCATGAGCATTGGGGCTGTCAAATTTACATTCTATATTTGAATATTCTTCGATTGTGAATTTTTTTTATTAATTATTAATTATTAGCTAAATCAACCTTCGAATGTGCGCTTAGAATCCGTACGTGTGCTCTGCTCTCCCCCCCCGTTGTTTTCCATTCGCGCACAGACGCTACAAGCAGATCGCGTGAGCTTACTCGCAGCAAACAGCTTTGTGTGTCACACGCAATTACCACCGGAATGGACAAAATCACACGCTGATGTTCCGCTCCGGTGTCCCGCTAACCCCGCTCCTCCACAATCACGAAATTTAAGCATTTTATTTGATTGATTATTATTATTATTATTATAGATTATGTATTTAAATGTGCTATGTGCATTAATTAATTTTTACATGATGTTTAAGTACTAATTTTCACATCATCACTGGGTAATTGGCGGGGGGGGGGCACAACTTTCATTTGGGGGGCGAGGCCCGGCCAATGCCCCCCCGTAGCGCCGACACTGATCCACCACGATGCCGGCAATGAAGCCTGTTGCGACAGATTCGCCGAATTAAACACTTCCGGCGAAGAAAACCGGCACACAATGTTTGAGTCTGTTATATCCGTGACCAGAGGAGCAAAAAAAACCAAACAAACAAAAAAAACATGCAGCCACAACACACAACATGTCCCGCGTCTATTTCAGTGTAGAAAAAGACCACTGCAGAGACGAGAGCTCCCTGTAGCACCGATTTGTACTTTGGGGCTTTTTAAAGCATTTGATGGCACACTATCTCCACCGCCCGCGGGCAAAATCCGAGTAATGAGGCAAATATTTTGTTCGCAGACATTCTGTTGCCGCCTCGGAACAGCGTGTCTGCGCCACGACAAAGGAGCGGCGGAGGAGCGCGGGCTCCCCCGTTGAAGGAGCCCAGATAAAGATATCCAAGTGCTCTCAGGAAAACGAGGTAATCTGGCGGAATGCCGCTCGATACAGGAGGCTGTCAGAGTCCGCCGAGGATGATTAAGATAGGGAGCCGCTGCCCGGGTGTGTTTTTATCCCGCCCTTATGTTGCCACCCAGACAATAACGACTTGATAAAATGTCCCAACTTTCTGGGGAACAGACGCTGGCTTTGGGGTCTCGGCATCCGGTTAAAAACTGCTTCAATATCATTTATCAAGGCGAAAAGTGTTAGATCTACACAGAGCCGGGCAACATCTGCAGGAGTTATCGATAATGTGATGGGAGACCGGATGTAGTCTGGGATTTGGGTTATGGTTACTACCACGGCGATGTAAGGTAACTGTTCTCGCTCCCTCGTCTTGAAAGGCTGCGCCACAGCATGGTGAGACCGTTTTCTGAACTTTTTTTGACTGTTTCATCTGAGTGTCATGAACACTGAATGTCTCCACTTGCTTAGTCATCATATCCACATGACTAATGATCGTTGCTCAGAAACTCCTTGTGTAAATATCTCATGAAAACAGAGTAACCCCCAATACAGCCTCACATTCCATACTGTCAATATTGCCCAGCCCTACCTATCTATCTATCTATCTATCTATCTATCTATCTATCTATCTATCTATCTATCTATCTATCTATCTATCTATCTATCTATCTATCTATCTATCTATCTATCTGATTAGGACTGGGCAACAAAATCAAATATCACAATATTTTTGACCGAGTACCTCAATATCGATATTCTGACGATATTCTACAGATGGCTATTGGTGCTTTCACAAAATATTTACACAATGACGTTTTTGATAAACACTCATTAGTGATGTGGATATGATGCCCAAACAAGTCTAATAAGTCCAGAAGATTGCATCTCTTTGCTGTAATGCAGCCTTCAAAACCAGGAACAGACAACACTTCTGCCACATCACGATATTGATACCCAGAATCCCAGACGATATCTAGTCTTATATCACGATATCGATACAATATCGATACACCGCCCAGCCCTACATGTGATAATGATTTTAATCAAAGAGTTCGCGTCAGCTTTCACTGCAGAGTGTTGCATCAACCCACAAAAAAGCATATCTGCCTTTCTGCGTACCCCCCCCCCCCATCACCACTCTTCTCCTCTCTCGCTCTCAGCCTCTAACCACTTGCACGCATTCACGCCAGCTGTCCATCACACGAGGGGAGAATGGGAGGCTTGGAGAGTGTGCGTGTAATGACGACTTACATAATGGCTTCTAGACTAAACATAGCAAAGCTCCTCCGGCTATGGCTGAACTGTGCCTGCTGTGCCTTACACCTCCTTAGCAAACGGGGTGGGGGTGGGGGGGTTTGTCTCTTTCATCACCACGGCCGGCCACGGGGGCAAACCCCCTTCAGATCCATGTGGGGGCACTGTGGAACTTCAGCTGCTTCAAGCGTGTCACCCCCGCTTGCTGATGCCGCTCTGCACCGAAGGTTTAAATTAAACATTAAAGAGTGAGAAAAATGAGAAGAGAGGAACGGGAGGCTGAGAAAATCAGGAGAGAGAGAGAGAGAGAGAGAGAGAGATGAGGTGGAGAGATTCTATTCGAGAAACGTCTACTTTCTTTCTATGCAGAATCTGACACAACACACTGGGTAGACGACTCACGGCTCATCAGGGACGATCCATTCCAGCGATGAATGAAACATCTTCCACCAACAACTGCCCTTGTATTGCAAAAACAGGAAGTCCTAAGCGACCGACTGGAAATGTTTGACAGAAAGAGAAGTGGGGGGGAAATGCACGTATTTGTACGTTCAAACAACTGCGCAGACGCAGCTTACGAGGTGTCCCAAAGACGACGGCCGTTTTGGGCGCGAAAGGGCGACCGTCGTCGTTAAACCGTTTTCCGTTCGGGCGTCGGATGTGACGTTAACCGAGTGGCCGGAATGTCAAAGGAGGCACGAGCCGAGCGAGGGGGGGGGGGTTAACGCAGTGTGGCGCTGAGCCCTGCAGCCGGGTTTTCCCATCATGACCTTTGTCCACTAACTGCCACTCCGCCCGGCCCTCCGAGGGGTTACGCTCCTTAGCCGAGGCCTGTAGCATGTCCTGTCACGGCAAACTTCCCCTTCCGGGTCAGCCCCCGGAGAGCCGGCGCTGCAGGTAGGCAGAGAGTCTGCGCACAGAGAATGTTTTTTTTTTGCGCGCGCGCGAAACCCCAGCGCTGTCACTCTGGAAGGTGACAGAGAAGGGCCCAAGCTCAAACAACCTTGTCTGGATTTTTTCCCTTTTTTTTTTTGGATGACGAAATCAGCTGGGGATGGTTGCAGAACTAAGCCAAAGACACACAAAACGTGTTTCCTCGTTGTGTAGCCAGGGGTTTTGTGTCAAGTATAAAGTGAATAAATTGAATCGCATTAGATAGTGCCTAACGCACTTGACACCGGTGCCCAATTAAGATCTTTAAGGCCTACAGCACAGAGAGCAGAGGGGCCTACAGGGGGGCTGTTTTTTGGGGTTTTTTTTTAAACGGCAAATACGTGACAAAAGTGGTTCACTCCAGTCTTTGATAACCTTCTTTTAATTATGCAATTACATGGCCGTCTTATAACCCTGCTCTCTTCGGTACGTTTAAAAGCATCCTCCAAAGTCAGGGCCATTTGTTCAGCCTGACGACAGCTTTGAACTTGCGGGAAATATTATGCAAAAAAATATCTCCTTTGAAGCAGAGCAAAGTGTGCTTATTAAACAATTAGCATAGTTATTCTGGTGCTAATCACCCACAGAGACCGCAAATTGGCGGGAGACTCTTTTTTAAAAATAAGTCTTGTTTGAAACACCCGCGAGTCTCTGCAACCTGACTGCACGCTCCGGGGGGCAAAACACTGCCCACCGGGGTCCTCGGCTATACCCCAAGGGTGGGTAGACCGTGCCTTGCCCATTGGTTTTTAAGATACCAACCAGGTCGAGGACTTGATTTATGTATATATATATATATATATATAAACAGAAAAAGCATGTTTTTGATGCCGCTATGCTCCATTACACAGTCTGTTTACTAAACCTCACATGCACACCAATGAGGGGTATCACTGTGAGTTAGCATGACACCACCCACCACCATTTCCTCTCTCTCTCGCTCGCTCTCTCTCTCTCTCTCTCAGATTGACATACAGACACTGAAACCACTGAAATGAGAGGCCATCTTTATTACCACACACCTGTACACACTTCTGAGGACAGTTACAGAATTACGATTGTTGACTCTCTTCATTGGAAAAAGAATAAAAATGGTTTCATTAAAATGACTAATTGAGCCACGCAGGAATACTCTTACCAGCCTCTCTCAACCTCTCCGTCTCTCTCGCTCTGTCTCACTCACACACACACTCTTTCACACGCATGCACACACACACACTCTCTCTTTCACATGCATGCACGGGCACACACACACACACACACACACACACACACACACACACACACACACACACACACACACACATTTTCACCATTCTCACTTCCCTATATCATTAGTGTGCGTGCTGTGAGTTTACTCTAATTGTGTGTCTTACCTTGTCATTTCATCCAAGCCGCTGCTCTGTTTCCCACCCTCTCATCTCTGTTGCCACTCAGATCCTATTATCCAAATGCCATCATGTCTTTGCTTCACATCTCCATTTCTTTTTTTTTTGGGGTTTTTGTTATGATGTTGTCCTCGAGGTCAGATCTCGTCGTGACGCTCGGCCCTATTTTTACATCTCTCCCCTGCGCACGTTACTCATTCCATCCTTCCCCGTTAGGCTTGCTAACGCCGTATTTTAGGGTTTGTTTTCACAGCGATCCGTTTGTGTGTTTTAGGGCAGCACGGCAGTTAGCGCCATTGTCTGTTTGTGGAGAATTTGCATGTTCTGTCTGTGTTCGCGTGGGTTTCCTCTCACAGTCCAAACACATGTTAATTGAACTGGAGTCTCTAAATTTCCCATAGGTGCATAGGTGTGAATGCTGTGCATATGTGTCTGTGTGTGCGTACGTGCACGTGCATGTGTGTGTGCATGTTGTGTCTCCATGCCATCTACCCAATGCATGCTGGGATGTGTGTGTGTGTGCATGCACGTGCTGTTTCCATGCCATCTATCCAATACATGCTGGGATGCATGTGTGTGTTGTGTCTCCATGCCATCTACCCAATGCATGCTGGGATGTGAGTGTGCATGGTGTGTCTCCATGCCATCTACCTAATGCATGCTGGGATGTGTGTGTATGTGTGTGTGCGTGCACGTGCATGTGTGTGTTGTGTCTCCATGCCACCTACCCAATGCATGCTGGGATGTGTGTGTGTGTGTGTGGGTGCATGCATGTGTGTGTTGTGTCTCCATGCCACCTACCCAATGCATGCTGGGATGTGTGTGTGCATGGTGTGTCTCCATGCCATCTACCCAATGCATGCTGGGATGCTGCACCCTTCCTGACTCTAGCTGGAGTTAAGCGAGAATAGATAATGGATGAATGGATTTGTGTCACCATCGAATATTTGTTCAGTTAAGATTTTGTTGTTTTTTGACGAGCCTGTCACAAATTGACACCTTTAGATGATATTTGATATTTTCTTAGATTATATTTTAGATGATATTTGATACTTTCTTAGATAATATTTTAGATGATATTTGTTGGAAGTCGTAGATGTGCGGTGAATTCCAATAATGTGAATAATGACTCGAAACGACATTACGGACATGAATTGAGCTATGCGAGGTGACTTATAAAGCTTTGCTTCTTGTTCCCAAATTAAATTGTCTTTCTAACAGAGAGGCGGCAAAGTCAGTCTGAAAGTCACAACAAGCCACTTGCACAGGCGCCTCCTTGTAAATGTGTTTGGACTGTAAATTCACGCCGTCTTCGGTGAAAATTTACCATCAAATAAAGTTGGTGCAGTACTAACACCCGAGGTACCCACCCTTGTAAATAAAAAAAGACGTTAAAGTGTGTGTACAAAACATTTGAGGCATCAATTTTACATCCAAAACACCTCTTTTTTTTCATAAACTGCTTAAAATGTTCAGAAAGAGTGCAGCTTCTTTTTCTTTTTGTATATTTGCCCCTTTTCTCCCCAACTGTGCTTGGCCAATTACCCCACTCTTCCGAGCCGTCCTGGTCACTGCTCCACCCCCTCTGCCGATCCGGGGAGGGATGCAGACCACCACATGCCTCCTCCCATACATGTGGAGTCACCAGCCGCTTCTTTTCACCTGACAGTGAGGAGTTTTGCCAGGGGGATGTAGTGAGCAACGGAATAGGCCGCTATGCTACCGGACGCCCCAGAGTGCAGCTTGTAACGGCAGGTTTCTTTACACGCTGTACGCCTCACATCCACCCATTCACACACTGATGGTGGAGGCTGCCATGCAAGGCGCCAACCCGCTCATCAGGAGCAGTTAGTGAGGGTTCAGTGTCTTGCTCAAGGGCACTTGGGCACACTCTCTGGAGGAGCCGGGGATCGAACCAGCAACCTTCAGATTACTAGACGACCCGCTCTACCTCCTGAGCCATGCCGCCCCAATTATGCTTGACGGCCTTCAGTGTCACAAAAGAAACGTAAATTATAGCCGATGATATGCAAATCTTCCATCATTTGTACCACAGCGCACTGGCGGACCTTTCTGAACCCATTTCACATCATGGTCTTTTCACCACAAGTCCTGCTGTCAGATGTTTTTGCATTGTTAATGCATGGGTTTTTTTTAGCGTTGCACGTGCCGGGTGACTGAGGATAAACAGGAAAAAAAGGGGGTCTCATCAGACCTCACCCCCAAGGCAACAAGGATGCCTTGCTGATGGTAAATATGAAAAAAAGATCTGGAAACATGAGCCCTTAACTGTGGATTGCTGTTGCTTTGTCCCATTTGCTGTATAGCGGGTAGTAAATAACAGAGAGCGGGAGTCGTGTTGTTGGCCACTTAGCTGGAACTTATAACTGAGAGAGAGAGAGAGAGAGAGAGAGAGAGCAAGAGAGAGCGAGAGAGAGGGGGGCAAGAGAGAGAGAGGGCAAGAGAGAGAGAGGGCGAGAGAGAGAGAGAGAGAGAGAGAGAGAGAGAGAGAGAGAGAGAGAGAGAGAGAGAGCAAGAGAGAGCGAGAGAGAGGGGGGCAAGAGAGAGAGAGGGCGAGAGAGAGCGAGAGAGAGAAAGAAAGAAGAGGGCAACGTCAATTATTGATTGCAGCTATTACTGAACCCCGGCTGGGCCATTTCTGAAACTGACATGGAATAAACAGACACCAGAAGGGCCCCACAAGACTGCTTGGATTTGTTTTCTAAGGCATTAGCATAGCAGATAGACCCCCGGGGTACACACAAACACCTGTCAGGTGATGTATTAGTATCTCTGAGCAGTGTTTTTCGTCTGATAACCAAGTCGTGATGGGTTCACTCGGGGGCATGAAAAAACATGCCACACCGATAATCATCTGCTTCAGCTGCAGATCCGTCATGGTTCCTACCATGGTTAGATGCTCTTGTCCAGCCTCGATTTGAGGTAGCGGCACGTGTCAACGGTTAAGACAAGGCAGCTCACTTAAATTAAAGGAGCTACTATGTGCACCTCTATTTGAAACTTGACCGCTACTGCTAAGTGATGTGAACGACGAGTCAAAGCCAGCAGGACAAACAAATTCAGATGGATAGGAAGCAGATGGGGCATCCGGGTAGCGTAGCCTACCGACACGGGGATCGCCGGTTCGAATCCCCGTGTTACCTCCGGCTTGGTCGGGCGTCCCTGCAGACACAATCGGCCGTGTCTGCGGGTGGGAAGCCGGATGTGGGTATATGTCCTGGTCACTGCACTAGCGCCACCTCTGGTCGGTCGGGGCACCTGTTCGGAGGGGAGGGGGAAGTGGGGGGAATAGCGTGATCCCCCCATGTGCTACATCCCCCTGGTGAAACTCCTCACTGTCAGGTGAAAAGAAGTGGCTGGCGACTCCACATGTATGGGAGGAGGCTTGTGGTAGTCTGCAGGCCTCCCCGGATCGGCACAGAGGGGGTGGAGCAGCGACCAGGACGGCTCGGAAGAGTGGGGTAATTGGCCGGATACAATTGGGGAGAAAAAGGGGGGGGAAAGCACAAAAAACTGAAAGGAAGCAGATACACAAGATAAAATCTGGCATCTTTCAAATCTTTGGAGCGCCCTCGGCAGACACCGCTCGCTGGAATCAACGCATGGTTTGAGAACTGCAAGTGCAGGCCGGCTCCTGTGACTGCAGAACCAGGGGGAGTAGAGGGGGGGGGGCTGTGAGACATCTGCTTTGCTTCAATCAGTACCATTACGCGACCACTAATGACAGTCACAAGTCATTTTCAGGAAAGCCGAAATATTATACATACCCCCCCTTAAATAACTTCAGCTCCTTGCTGGGAAAGTAGTGCCCTACAAATACTCAGCTGAGAAGTGAGCACATCGTCTCATGCACATCCATCACCGTGTCCGGTACAGGTAAGCTCGCGGGTTCCTGAAAAGCAAGCCGACTGAATAAAATGCAAAGAGAGACGCTGCATTTGACTTCTGATGTAGGACGGTTGGCCGCCATTGTGTGCTACTTGTTAGTGTCGCCATCAGACCTCCAGAAGGTTATCTCAGAGCAGATATGAAGGAGCGCCACTTAGGGTCCAACCACGCTCACATCGGGCATGTAGGTGGCGACAAAATCTGCAGAGCGCCGCCGTGAAAGACCATTATTTGTAATCATTACTGTTGAGAAACCACACCTCGTTTCATCTGGAACATATTGTAGGGCACACCTACTTTGGTCAAATGTGAGACGTCCCCAATTAAAATCCAGAAAGTGCTCCCACATCCCTGCCATCTGGGTTCAGTACCATGCGCGGGGGGTTTTAAGGGGGCTCTTAATTTATCCTGCAGCAACACTTAACGTAATACAAAACCCACTCAGGGTCTCCTGTTTTTAACAATAACACATAAAACCCCCACGAGTTTGCATCTAAAACCTGGAAATTTAATTTTTCACTGCTTACTAGATTTAGGGTGAACATTTGGGGGGGTCCCCCTTTTATGCACTTTCATATCAGGGGCAAATGTAGGTTATGAGATCCATCCATCCATTATCCGAACCGCTTGTCCTGCTCTCAGGGTCGCTGGAGCTTATCCCAGCGGTCATTGGGCGAGGAGACACCCTGGACAGGCCGCCAGGCCAACATGTCTTTGGGAGGAAACCGGAGCCCCCGGATGAAACCCACGCAGACATGGGGAGAACATGCAAACTCCACACAGAGGACGACCCGGGATGACGACCCCCGAGGTTGGACTACCCCGGGGCTCGAACCCAGCATCTTCTTGCTGTGAGGCGACCGCGCTAACCACTGCGCCACCGTGCCACCCAGGTTGTGAGATACCGCAGGATTAAAGTGCTGGATTGTGTTGGGGGGTAACGACTCGGGGGGCCACCAACCTAGAAGTGGGCTCCAAAACAATTTGGATTAACTTTTTTTTTTCCTTTCGTTTTGCTCCAGACTCGTCAGTCTTTGCGCATGTGCCTCGCCCTTTGGAGGGCCTTATAATGCCTCGCGGAGGCCCCGGTTGATGATATTTAGCGGCTATTGTCAGCTCTTCCTCAGTGTATGCCCCCTCACTACACCTTGGCCTATAGCGCTTCTCTTCTTCGGTGGGCACCTGGTGTGCATTGTGCTTCCCTGCTCGCTGAATCGGCCTGCAAGCCAGCGGTGAGGAGCCGATGTCCTCAAAGAAGGGAAAGGTTGAATCCTGGGAGTGTCTGTTGCCCAGGGCCATCTTGCTCACCCCCACATCACTAAATAATTGATGAGGTGAGTAAGTAAAGTAAGCAACCCAAGTCACACAGCGCTTTACAGAAAAGGATAAAATGATAGAAGAACAGAGACGAGTACAACACAAAACATTACGGCGGGACAATAAACACAACGGCACAAGAAAAACAGTTGGAGGCATCCCAGGTCAGAATATTATGCATGACTCCAACACAAAAACACTTAGAAAGAAAGACAGGTCTTCAGCGGTGACTTGAAACAACCAGGAGAGGTGTTTGGGTGGCATAGCAGTCTATTCCGTTGCTTACCAACGCGGGGATCGCCGGTTCGAATCCCCGTGTTACCTCCGGCTTGGTCGGGCGTCCCTACAGACACAATTGGCCGTGTGTGTGGATGGGAAGCCGGATGTGGGTATGTGTCCTGGTCGCTGCACTAGTGCCTCCTCTGGTCGGTCGGGGCGCCTGTTCGGGGGGAGGGGAAAATGGGGGGAATTGCGTGATCCTCCCACGCGCTACGTCCCCCTGGTGAAACTCCTCACTGTCAGGTGAGAAGAAGTGGCTGGTGACTCCACATGTATGGGAGGAGGCATGCGGTAGTCTGCAGCCCTCCCCGAATCGGCAGAGGGGGTGGAGCAGCGACCGGGACGGCTCGGAAGAGCGGGGCAATTGGATGGGTACAGTTGGGTAGGGGGAAAAAAGGGAGGGGGGGAATCCTCCCCCCCCACACACACAAAAAAGTAACACCCAGGAGAGTTATCTGATCCGACTCCCAGCTAGGGGGGAGACCATTCCACCACCACACGGTTCCTTCGTGTTTTCAGTCCTGAACGAGGTACACCCAGCAGGCCTTGTTCAGAGGACCTGAGGGGGGCCTAGCAGAGGTAATGCAGCATTAGTAGTCCACTTATATACCCTGAAGCAAGATTATTCAGAGCCTTGTAGACGAGGAGGGGGATCTCAAAGTGAATCCTAGATCTAATCGGAAGCCAGTGTAGCGACACCAGAACCGGGGTGATGTGAGAGCGATATCAGGGCTTTAGTGACTAGTCTTGCTGCAGAGTTTTGGGCTCGGCTTAGGCAGGCAGGAATAAAGAGCATGGATCACCATTTCCAACTGCTGGGGGGGCGGTAGCCGTATTTGGCAATGTCAAAAAAGCCACGTTACTTGTCATTGTGCAGTTACAACGGAATTTATCTTCTTCATTTAACCCATCCTAGCACCCGCCTACCAACTCCAGTTCTTCTTTCCATTGCCTTGCTCAGGGGCACAGACAGGAGTATTAACCCTAACATGCATATCTTTTTGATGGTGGGAGGAAACCGGAGCACCCGGAGGAAACCCACGCAGACACGGGGAGAACACGCAAACTCCACACAGGACGGACCTGGATGGTCTGGGGTTCGAACCCACTGGGCCATCGTGTCATTCCTCAGGCGTGTGTGTGTGTGTGTGTGTGTGTGTGTGTGTGTGTGTGTGCGTGTGTGTGTGTGTGCGTGTGTCTGTTCTTCAGGTGAAAGTAGTAGGTCGCCCACGTTTTTTGAAAAAAAAAAAGATTTTCTATTAGTGGCCAACGAAGCGAGGTATTGGAGGTTGTTAGCGGAGACCTAATCTGGGGGCGAGAAGCAGAACTTCAGTTTTACTACAGTTTAATTCAAGTCAAGTCTTCATCCTGAAAGGGGACCAGGAGAGGAAAAGGTTTCTCCCAAGTTGGGAATTTACATTCAGCAAGTGCGGACGTTGTTAACAGACACTTCACAGGCATGTCCACAACCGTGGGCGATTTATTGACTTTGCGCCTCCTCGCTTTTCACCTTTTACCGGAGATCAGAGGGGATTATCACAATTACCGGACTCCGAGGATATAAGAAGTTGAAAATGTCCACGACTTCCTGTAATTTTCATTCAGTTCATACCTCCCGTGCAGCGCCCGAGGGCAAGGAAACTCCTGGTAAATAACCGGATGCGATAAAAGGAGAAAAGAACGACACAACGGTCATTAAGCTTCCTGCTCCTGAATGGTAGGTGGACCAGTGAGCGCTGCGATAGGAGCCAGCCCCCTGCCTAATCAAGGACCCTCTGAAAGGGGGGTTTTGTGGTTGAACGTATCTTTCCTTCAGCCCCCAGCGCCAAGTGATTTCTCTGATCCATTACCCCCCCCTCCTCTCTCTCCCTCGCGTCTGCTTGGACTTGACGTCTGGCGGCGAGCGCTTAATCTGCTGGATGTGAGACATTAACTCGCGCGATGCTCTCTCCCCCCGGGGGAGGCTGCGCCGATCAGCTCACCCCTACCCAGGGAAAACAAGCAAACACCGTACTTATACTTCAAAACGCCCCGTCAGCCCGAGGCGCTTCGCACCCGCGTGCAATGCTGGTGTGCGTTCACTTGATGTGTGTGTGTATGTGTGTGTATTAGGGAGGGGGGGGGTGAGGGTGAGGGGGTTATTTGGTGCGGTGCAATGACTGCAAGCGTGCCGCAGCAGTGCATGCGTATGAGTTTGCACGTGTTGTGTGTGCCTGTGGGTTTGTACACACATTTTTACTTCATGTCTGTATGAGCACAAGCGTGTGTGTGTCTATTTGATTGGGGGGGGGGGTATTCCTCTATTAATGATACACCCACCACTCTCCCGTCACGGCGGCAGATTGCGGCTGACAGCCGCCTGCAGCTCCCCGTGTTAGTGGGGTGAGAGAAGAGAAGTAGAAAAATAGACTCGGTCCTTTAACCCTGTTGTAATATCTGCTCTTGACACACGGGTTCGGGGAGACAAAGTGCAGGGAGTGACAGACAACTCTCGACACACAACCAAACCCTCTCTCAAGGCTATTCTACATTTCGGAGTTGACGGTGTTGTCGCCATACTCTCTCTGATACTGTCTCCGTGCAGAATAATTCCAATAAGCCATTCACTGTTCACCGACGCACAACATCAGTTGTAGGTTACAACCAGTTATATGTTACTGCATGTACGCGAGTCTTGATTCGATGTTATCAAATGCCAACTTGGCGGCACTCCCTGTGTCTTTTGCAAAATTTTTAAAATCACCTTTGAACGTGTTGGAGGGACAACGCTCCATTAGCAGCACAACGCTGCCAGAATTCCTTGGATGTGAAAAGTTGCTTCCTGGTTTGTTGATAGGCCGCACTGTGTGAGAAAATGTGGATAACAACATTTTCTTGCACAGTGCGGCCTTTCAGCTAAATTTTCACATCCACGGACTGTCCAGCAGTGCGGTCACAGGCGAACACCATTTTAGCGGCACGCAGAAGACTGCTCAGTCTGCAAATGGAGTCATGCATACTGAATGAAATGTTGGAAAATCCCGACTGTTTCCATTTAAATTCCACAGTGATCAGAAATAGTCGGATCGATTCAGATCATTGTCAGGACAGAATTTTGGATCAGCACATTTAAATGTGGTGAAGTTGTGAAGTGGTTAGTGCGGTCACCTCACAGCAAGAAGGTCCTGGGTTCGAGCCCTGGGGTTGTCCAACCAGTGTCTGCGTGGGTTTCCTCCGGGGGCTCCGGTTTCCTCCCACAGTCCAAAGACATGTAGGTCAGGTGAATCGGCCACACTAAATTGTCCCTAGGTGTGAATATGTGTGTTGGCCCTGTGATGGACTGGCGGCCTGTCCAGGGTGTCTCCTCGCCTGCCGCCCAATGACTGCTGGGATAGGCTCCAGCATCCCACGACCCTGACAGCAGGATAAGCGGTGTGGATAATGGATCGATGGATGGACATTTAAATGTTTGTAGTGCCCCCCCCTCCAAAGATGAGGGCTGAATAATATTTAATAAATACAACCTAATACTTATTTCAAGCAGAACAAGAAAATGCCTCATATCGTCAAAAAAGCCCGTGGTGCTGAAATGACAAATCACTTTTATACTCAACAAAGCCGTTCAGCAGCGTGCATGTATCTAGAAACACAAAGCCACAGATTGTGGGTCCTCGGTGTCCCCTGTTCAGGCTGTGGCCCGCAACTGAAAGGTCTAAATAAAGTTTTCATATTCTTAGGATTTCTGTCACCTTGCCTCTTTTCTTGTCATCAGCCAGTTCTTTGGGGGGTGGGGGGTGGGGGGAATCCTTTGACACAGCCAAAGAGAGCGAGGAATAATGTTGGCTTATCGGTTTAGCGCGGCGGCAAAGAAATCCAAAATGTCACACGGAGCTTTCAAGGCTGTGGCCATCATCACTTGGCTGTCTCAATTCCCCCTCTTCTCGTGTCTCCTCGGCTGGTTGTGATAGCGCTGTGATCAGGGTAAAACATCCCTGTCGTGTCGGTGGCTCCCTTTCTATGACAAAGGTCAAAGGTCCCTTTGCCTCACTCACTTCCTGGAATGGTTATTGTTGCTGAGAAACATCAGCACAATGGATCCGAATT
Source organism: Lampris incognitus (assembly GCF_029633865.1). Classification (NCBI taxonomy): domain Eukaryota; kingdom Metazoa; phylum Chordata; class Actinopteri; order Lampriformes; family Lampridae; genus Lampris; species Lampris incognitus. The sequence goes on from NC_079231.1 coordinate 14,329,916, forward strand.
ATTCTGAGTCAAAAGTACATTTAACAGCGGAAATAGTATGTCGTTATTCTTTCCCTTACCAACAGTTATGGTCATGTTGTCCCAAAACTGCCCTTCTGTGTTCTGCTGAATGAATGCAAGCTGAAATGATGCTCCCTTTGATTATGACACAAATATATTTATATGCACTATAACTGTATCCCACCAATTAGCAGATTAAGACACCCATCAGACAATACCGATGCCGCTAATACACATGAGTATCATCAGCATAACTACATAAATTAGCACAATGTTTTGCCGGTGCCATTTGCTACTTTAGTCCCTAATGTGACTGCATATAAAGAGAGGAGCTAAACAGCCAGTAGCGGACCTTGTAAGATCCCTATATGTGATATTAATATCTTAAGAAAACAAGTCTCACAAGACTGAGCGATGCCTCCCGGCCAGAAAAGATTTTAACCAATCTAACGCGTGTCCTTGGAGACTGACAATATTTCTAAGGTGATGCACTGAAGTAGTATGATCAACTGTATAAAAAAAACAACACCAATAAAATCTAATTAAAGAACAGCCTACACATTGTCAGCCTCCCTTTTACAGCCAAAATAACCTTTAGTAAGGAAGTGTGTGAGAGCTGCGATGTAAATGGATGCAACCGAGTTTTCCGAGAATGACTTTCTCCAGGATCTCAATTAGGGATGGAAGATTAGCACAATGGTCTCTGAAACAACCACCGATTTGTGCTGCCAAAGGAAAAAGAGACAGACAAAGATGTGGAGAGAGAGAGAGAGCGAGTGAGAGAGCGAGAGAGAGAATCATTTGAATAAGGTCTCCTCACAGAGATCATGGACTAGAGGAGTTTGGGATATATATCCAGTAGAAAACTGAGAAAACATGAAGTGCCATGACTAAAAAGTTGGCTTCCGGTGGTCTTATTCAGCCTACCATCACTGTAAGAAGGAAAAGTATATAACACTATACAACTGTGATTATTTGTTCTGTATTCATTAAGACTGATTTGAGGCCATAAAGACCCCTTTTAATGGTGATATATGAGAGTGTTGAATAACCACAATCAGCCATGAGCATCGAGCCACAAAACAACTAGTGACACACAGAACCATTACAGTACCCCTTATGGACTTTTGAACAGTTTTTCAGACAATACTGTGAAACCGTTAAAAGATACAAATCGTTTCCATAAAACTGTCGTTTCACCAAGGCACACGTTTTCCCTGCAATGGACCTCGGCATACTGGGTCCTCAGTGATCTCTTTCTCCCTAATGAGGCTTCTATTCCCCAATAAGGTATGCAGACAGACAATAATATGTAATATCACAATATCAGATGGACCTAGATGTTGAATGGATGTTTTCAGGTTGTTAGTCTGTCAACTATTTGTCTTTTTATCAGATTCAGAATCAGAATCTGTCTTATTGCTAACTTAAGTTTTATTTTTCATTATCAGGAATTCGGGCGGCACGGTGGCGCAGTAGTTAGCGCGGTCGCCTCACAGCAAGAAGGTCCTGGGTTCAAACCCCGGGGTAGTCCAACCTTGGGGGTCATCCCAGGTTGTCCTCTGTGTGGAGTTTGCATGTTCTCCCCGTGTCTGTGTGGGTTTCCTGCGGGTGCTCTGGTTTCCTCCCACAGTCCAAAGACATGTAGGTCAGATGAATTGGCCATATTAAATTGTCCCTGGGTGTGTGTCGTTCCTGTGATGGCCTAGCGGCCTGTCCAGGGTGTCCCCCCCCCCTCCAAAAAGGCTCCAGCATCCCGCGACCCTAAGTAGGACAAGTGGCTTGGATAATGGCTAGATTATCAGGAATTCTGCTTGAACATAATACTTGTAAGACTTCTTACTTTCTCTATTATTTTTTTGTTTTTAATCACATTGTCTTCGTCTTCATTTATTTTCATAAATCTTGCGTTATGGTAAAAGGTCAGAGTGAGAAAAGCACAAAGTAGAATTCCTGGTAAGGTGAAAACGTACTTGACCATGAAATAGATTTTGACTCTGATAAATTATACCGTGTTAGAAAATTCACATAATTTCCCAAGGAGTTCCCCCCGTCCTGACCTACAGCGTGTCTGAATCCATGTCATCCAAGTGTGACAGTCGATGTAAATGTGTGGCAGTAATGTTAATCTCACCACATTTGTGTTTTCTGATCCTGGTACTAGTAATTCAGCTTGCTTTTATAGATTTTTTTCTTTTCTTTTTTGGATCAACTGACAATCCTGTTACTGCTTTGCATCATAGAAACGGTGTCATTAATGTAGCTCGAATTTTCTGCTTGCGGCGTGCACACCCACACACATACACACACACACATGAACACACCAACTGTTGCATATGCCTATACTTGTCTTAAGGGTAGCTCATCTAATATGGTTCTGCAGAACTGTGCATACGGAATAAGACCAGACAGATTTCATACAGTATGTAGGCCTTGGCGGCTGGCTACTTGATTTGCATTTATATGCAAAGAAAAAAGAAAAGAAAAAAAACGATTTATCTTGAATTCAGTTTATTAAAAATTCAATATTATAAAAATAGTGTTTAAAATGCATTACTTATGCAATGGAAATGTTTTATTAAAAAGTTTCTTGATTTTTCTTCCAATACTGCTTCTGTCCCCGTTTTGCTACAACTCTCTTAACATTTCCTCTGGGGCCTTTTTTTTGTCTTCAGCTGTTGAGCCCAAAGATTTGTACTTTGGGTGTATTCTCGGAGCCAATACCAGCCAGGTAGGGTGCCTTTTTCCATCACTTTTGGGCTTGATGATGGCAGCAGGCAGCACCGGGGAACACTTTGCATCAATACCCACATGCCTAGAAGTCAGGAATTGTTTTGCTGGAAAAAATTAGTAACAGTACGGTGCTGAAAACAGACCACAAAAGACCCTAAATAGAACTATTGAGAAGTGAGCGGCGGAGGAAGAAGCCACATTCAACTTCTGCTTCCTTTTCTCAATATTTACAGCCATCCATCCATTATCCAAACCGCTTAGCCTGCTCTCAGGGCTGTTTGGAGCATATCCCAGCAGTCATTGGGCGGCAGGTGGGGAGACACCCTGGACAGGCTGCCAGTCCATCACAGGGCCCACACACAGACACACATTCACAACTAGGGACAATTTAATATGGCCGGTCCGCCTGACCTACATGTCTTTGGACTGTGGGCAGAAACCGGAGCACCCGGAGGAAACCCACGTAGACACGGGGAGAACACGCAAACGCCACACAGAGGACGACCTGGGACGACTCCCAAGTTTGGACTACCCCAGGGCTCGAACCCAGGACCTTCTTGCTGTGAGGTGACCGGTGCTAACCACTGTGGCACAGTGCTGCAGATATTTACATCATTATATTTCCACTTCCGGTGTGGGAAGATGGCGGCGCAAATTCACGTTCGCAGCGGCCTCACCCAGGACCGGTGTGAGAAGATGGCGGCGCGAATTCACATTTGCGGCGTGAATTCACATTTGCGGCGGCCTCACCCAGTAAGTGTTTTTGTCCACGTCTGCGTCTAAGTTTTTGTCTTCGTTTTTGTCTTCGTTTGTTGGCTGGGAGAGCTGGCGCTGGATCAGCTGCGAGAGCTTGGTCTGCTACACTGTGGGCCCAGGGACCACGGCCTTGCCCGGAGCTGCACCCAAGGAGGTAACACCGAGGGCAATCTGACAGGACGCGGAATCGGGGCAGGCTAAGCTAACTGCTAGCCCATGCAGACCGGCAGCTCCGATAACACTGAGGGCGGTCTGGCGGCGGCCTCACCTGGCGTTGACCGTGGTGTTTTTGATGTTGTCGTGAGGAGTGCGGGGAGGTGTGTCAAGGGTGTCTGGCTGGGAGAGCTGGCGCTGGATCGGCTGGGAGGGCTTGGTGTGCCTCATCTGGTTGCCACAGGGACCACGGCCCCTGCCTGGAGTTGTGTCCGAGGAGGAAACACAGAGGGCAGTCTAACAAGACACGTAATCGGGGCAGGCTAAGCTACCTGCTAGCCCACGCAGCCGGGCGGTTCCGACAGTCATCCTGGCTGGGGTTTGTTCCCTTGGACGGTGATTTTTTGTTGTTGTTGTTTAGTTTGGCTATATGTGTTAGTTGAATATGTGTGTTCTTGTAGTTCTTGAATGTGTTTTTGTCTGTGTGTTGCACTGCTGTGGGCTGGGGGAAACGGCATTTGGTTTCCTTTCATGTGCGCAAGTACATGAAATGAAACGACAAATAAAGTGTTCCTGATCACTATATTAAAATCAATATTTACATCACTCTGCAAAATTGAGATGAACACATTGGCTTTTTTTGACAGTCCCTTAAATTGTTGTTGGTAATGAGCCGAGAAACAAACTGGCGGGGTCACACAAAGACCAAAGTTGTGAGATCGCTTGACTGTTTGCGTCTCCAATTTGGATGATATTTGAACACGTCTGGACACAGAAAAACAAGCACATCTTTGTTAAATTGTTTTATATCGACGAACGCCAGTGATAGCTGTTTGCATATCGTATATTCAGTGGAAAATGGTGCAATTCATCAGTTTCATTATTTCATTAGCATTGATGAACAAACAAACAAACAGAAAAAAAAAATCAATGACGGGTATAATCAGCCTTTTTTTCAAATCTCATATTGGGTGCGTGCTGTTATGGGAAATAAACACGGGCGGGCATCTATTAAATGCAGCGATGGAAGCTATTCTTGGGAGTTTTTTCCCCTTGCACACGGGGGCTAAACAATCTGCAGCGGCTTCATTACCGCACTTCACACTATCGGCGAAAGCGGTCCGGCAGATCCAAAGTCATTTTCCAGAGAGTTCGTGTTTCCCATTTCCCTTGCTCTACGATACTGATCTGTGCAACAAATCAGAAATTTAGCAGGGGACACACACGTGTCTGTGTGTGTGTGTGTATATTTAGTCACCGTAACAGAATCTGGAAACGAGGCAACCTTGCCTGGGCCTAAAGGGTCGGTTCCGCAAAAACAATATTTCGGGACTTAGAAAGGCATGCATATTTCATACACACCAGTGGAGTATCAATCTCTGCCACATGGCACCCACAGTGGGGATATTGATTTAGCTTATTTTCTCATCACATCGCAGAAATGCACCGTGGGGCCTCTGTCTGTTGGTTTTGCTACCACACGCTGTCATTTTTTGTTGAATAAAATAGGGGCCATGAATAATTCTATAGATTTTTCCCTTGCTTGTTTTTATTGCGGGCAATTCAGAACGGTGGCTTTATGCTGCGCTATGGTATGGTCCCCTTATCACACCACCCAAGCACACATATACACACACACACACACACGCTTCACAGGCAGCCGCAGCTGGTTGTTGCTGGGTCTCGCTCGTCACTGTCACCAGCGACATGAGCTCCATGTTAAGTCGTGTTAACACAACGCTCCCTCGCTAACTTGGAGGACCTGCCAGCGATACGCCAAGTATGAGATGGAATAACAATTCACAGTGGCAACCACACAGAAGCTGTCACGACCCCCCGCGAGGCACCAATATAATTCAACTAACATTTATTTTCTTCTGGCTATACCTATGTTTATCCTCTGTGACTACACGCCTCATGAGATGATGCCATGTGTTGGCCGAGTATGTCGTTCTTGCGGCCCCCAACTTCCTGTATTACTGTGGAAATTATCCCAGTGGCGCAGTGGCGCAGTGCGCGGTCGCCTCACAGCAAGAAGGTCCTGGGTTCGAGCCCCGGGGTAGTCCAACCTTGGGGATCGTCCCGGGCCATCCTCTGTGTGGAGTTTGCATGTTCTGCCCGTGTCTGTGTGGGTTTCCTCCGGGTGCTCCGGTTTCCTCCCACAGTCAAAAGACATGTAGGTCAGGTGACTCGGCCATACTAAATTGTCCCTAGATGCGAATGTGTGTCGGCCCTGTGATGGTGTGGCGGCCTTTCCAGGGTGTCTCCCCGCCTGTCGCCCAATGGCTGCTGAGTAAGGATAAGCAGTTTGGATAATGAATGGAATGGATCTTAGTGAACTTTCTTGTGAGATCTGGTCTGGTCTCCCTTTCATTGAGAGCCATTTAAAAAAAATGGGGCCTTCCAAAAAGTGGATAGTCTAACTGAAAATTTTTGAGATTGTTCAAACTCGCTGCGTCGTTACAAACTCAACCAGAAATTAAAACACCAACGAGGCCACAGTAGTATTGCGGCTCAACTACATAAAGATAAGATTGATCTCGAAGGCCGTGAAAAGTGGACCGGCCACTTTTCGGACGAGCCCACCCCTTTTTGAAATCGCTCTCAATGAAAGGGAGGCCCGGACCCCGGCTCCCGAGAAAGATCAATACCACCGACTTTTAAAATTGGTCTGGCTCACAAGGCTGAGGTCAACCCTCATCTAGTAATAGCACAATCGTTTGGGTCCATTTTTATGATGTGTGCAGAAAATGTGATTGCTGATCCCATTTTAGACTCTAATCCAAGCATTGAATTGCGGTCGTATGCCATATGGCGAGCATCATTATCACGCTTTTCAGATCACTAGATGACCACTCATCTCTTCGCAAGAGAAATATTGTCACTCCGAAAAGACATTTTTCCCATCAAGAAATAATTGCACCGCAAGATTGGACATCATTCCTTGAAATGGACCTTATATAGCCACACGGGATCAGAAGCCCAAACTGCAGTAAAACTTGTAATTGTTTATGTTGCTATTTCCTGCCAATACTCTGCGTCTGTCTCAACGTACAGCACAGGATGTCTCCATGTGCGGCATGTGTGTGAGGGCATAGTCTCTCTCACTCTCTCTCTATTTTCTCTCTATACACACACACACACACACACACACACACACACACACACAAACCTAGGGACAATTCAGTGTGGCCGATTCACCTGACCTGCATGTCTTTGGACTGTGGGAGGAAACCGGAGCACCCGGAGGAAACCCACGTAGACATGGGGAGAACATGCAAACTCCACACAGAGGATGACCCGGGACGACCCCCAAGGTTGGACTACCCCGGGGCTCGAACCCAGGACCTTGTTGCTGTGAGGCGACTGCGTGTATATATATATATATATATATATATATATATATATATATATATATATATATATATATAAGAACAAGCTTGTTTCGTGCGTCACACACTCATCAGATGCCAATGATTGGACAGCCGATGATTGCTTATAGCATGAAACAGGCTTGTACTGTCTTATAAAGAATTTACTTGAATCACTGGATTATATATATATATATATAGTATATATATAGCTGAAGCTCATAAAGTAGGGAATGTTGGTTGTCAATTGATGTGCATTTTTGTTTGATTTTGCTGGTATTTAATGTATCATGTGCATCTTAATACTGCATAATTCCTCTGCACTACATTTTGAACCAGGTGATGAATGGACTGTTCATTGATTTCAAACGCGGGTCAGCAGTGTCAACTATTTGTACGCTGGTGAGGCCGACCTGTGAAAAATTCCTAGCAATTTTGCATAGATCCGAGGCGTCGGTTTGGATCGCCACTTCAAACTGTAAGTACTCACTAATCCATTATACTCCAGAATGTGAGTTATTTATGCTGTTGTGAGGCTGCACGGTTTTCTTGTTTATTATGTATTATGCTATTCATGCAGGACGTAAATGCACGTCATTTCGGTGTATTGGTGTAAAGGATGACCTCCGCCGGAGCTACACAACTAGAATTAAACCACACTGACAAGCGACTCCAAGGCAAGTGTGTCATCAGATTGTCTCGCCTGTCACTCATAGCTGAAGGTCTGATGCTACGTTGAATAATAATGAGCCCATGATTTCACACAGCAATATTACTGTATAGTGGTGATTGTTATCAGTGGTAGTGATGGAAATGACTTCACATTTGGATATCCTCCCATCCATTATCCAAACCGCTTATCCTGCTTAGGGTTGCGGGATGGTGGAGCCTATCCCAGCAGTCACTGGGCGGCAGACAGGGAGACACCCTGGACAGGCCGCCAGTCCATCACAAGGCCGACATAACACACACATTCACATCTAGTGACAATTTAGTATGGCCGATTCACCTGACCTACACTTCTTTGGACTATCTATCTATCTATCTGTATGTATGTATGTATGTATGTATGTATGTATGTATGTATGTATGTATGTATGTATGTATGTATGTATGTATGCATACACACACATACACATACACACACACACAGACATATATATATATATATATATATATATATATATATATATATATAAAACGTTGTTAAAAGAAACACTCAACAGTAGGGAAAGTGCTCAACAAATAGGGAGCAAAATAATCCAGTGAGTCAAGTAAATTCTTTATGAGACAGTAAAAGGCTGTTTCATGCCATAAGCAACCATCAGCTGACAATCAGCTGGACTGACATCAGATTGACAGCTGATGATTGCTTACGGCATGAAACAGACTTGTACTGTCTCATAAAGAATTTACTTGACTCACTGGATTATGTGTGTGTGTGTGTGTGTGTATGTATGTATATATATATATATGTTTATCTATATCTATATGTCTTTGGATATGCTCCCACTGTACAACATCTATTTCAATGAATATTTCATTGAATGGACGATTGTGGGCTCGATAATCCTTTGATGAATAGGGTTGGATGGGTCATTAATATATTCTTGCTGCTTGTATCCTGAAGCTTTAATATGTTCGAGGATCCTACGAGGAATCTATTTAATGGTCATGTCATGTTAAGAGCAGATAATATCTAATGCCTGTCTCAGCTAAGAAACCCATGTGACAGCTAACAGGCTAAGCTAATGAGATGAAAGGTTCTCTTCATCATTCCTCTTTATAAGGTGCTGCTACGTGCAATTTCATGTGAATCTGACCTCTTACCATTTAGCAACGTGAATAACAACAATGAACAAAAGCAACTAAGATTCAAATCAAGACCAAAGAAGGTTGAATCAGTTCATCTGGATACAACGTTTATTGACAAGATATATTTCATCACTCATCTAAGTGACATCGTCAGTCTAAACTGACTGCAGCTATCCCCACCCTTATAAACAAGAGAGTACTTATGTCGCCACCTTACTGCAAACATTCAGGCCACTGAAACTCTAGTTAATGGTCACGCCCATATTTGCGTATGAAACTGGTCGTTGGTTTTGGTCGTTATGCAACTGTATTGTTTACAATGGTGGGGATACCTGCAGTCGGTTTAGACTGAAGAGGTCACTTAGATGAGTGATGAAACATATCTTGTCAATAAACGTTGTGTCCAGATGAACTGATTCAACCTTCTTTGAGTTTCTTACCTGGATTATTGAGCACGCTTAAAGACATTCAAATCAAGAGTGAGTGGATGCAGCACATTTGCCAGTATCTGCTGTTTTTGAATTCCTCGAGTAGCTGTGTCCCAATTCAGGGTCCGCATCCTTCAAAGGACACAGTCTATAAATGCGTGTCCTTTGCAGACCGCGAAGGCCGAACCGAGCATCGTTAAATGAGACGGTCTGGCCAACGGAGGACTTCATATTTGTGTCACCAGCTGTTCCTGCCCTCACCCTTGCATCACGAAGTGCCGCTCCTGTTGCCTACCAACCTTGACAGCCGCAGCTGTCAAACAGTAGTGGAAATGGAGCCAGAAATCTTAATTTCATCTATTTTTTTCGCTTTACCCAATACTTACATTTAAAAGTGTAATTGCTGGCCACTGCTGGAGTTGCAGGCACCATTTTCTTGTGGAAATAAAATCCAATCATCATCGGTGCGCAATGAATCTTGGGATGAGCTGAACGATCCATCTGTTCCGTCCTTAAAATTCTGACAAATGAAGGCCGCATTTCTTGGCCGCATTTGAAGGAGCCTTTGGAATGAGGTAGCCTTGGTGCACCACTGTGATGTCATTGGTCTTCAAATGAAGCCTTCGAAGGATGCGGCTGCTGAACTGGGACGCAGCTATAGCACGCTACAATTGCATGTGCAGTTTGCAAGGGACTGCACATGCAAGCCGAGTATTTCCAGGTACGGGGTACCAAACAACAATGGTTTCAACTCAGCCAACATGGTTTCTGTGTTTTTAGATGCAGGAATCTGGAGATTGGGTGAGTCTTAGAGTTGCTTTCTTGGGTTTCGGTCAATAGTATTCAGCAACCCCTGCTGGTGTTTTCTCATCGCAATCGGCTTCAAGTAAACACATATATTACACCTAGCACCTTTAAAACAAAAAAAAGAGCATTTTTCTTTTCATTGTGGTAATGGTGGAGTCTGAGGGTGGCAACAACAAAGACGAGATAAAAATAAAACACCGACTCAGTGTTGAGATTGTTATCCACAGTAATGGTAGGGCAAAAAAATGAACATCCACCATAATTAAAGTTTTTCACCCAGCATTACAAGAAGATCCCTCCCCTGCTCGGACTTAGGTTTCATGATACAGAAGGAATAATCAGCTGGGTAAGATAGAGCCGGAGCAATCTATCATCTGACTCTGGGGCGTTGGGATTTCCAGCCCTCGGATACAGAGGCCCCTATACTCTAAGAGGACGATCCATCATTTAACATGCTAACAAGGCAAGGGATTTTAACATCGTAGATAATGCTGCTTTATCAGGTGCCTCTCAGAGACCTCTGCTAGCAGCGGCAGGGAATTCTCCCTTCTCTTCCGGCTGAGAGAAAACTGACCTTGTGACACCGGGAGAAAGCAAATAAATGAGATACAACCGTGAAAATATGTTCGGCATCTGAAGTGAAAAACTTAACATTTGATGGCTAATTAGTCAATCTGCGATAAGGCAAGGTCAGTACTATCTCTAGTTCAGTGTTGCTGCTTGCATACGTGCAACAACTTTCCCTCTCCAATGACATGAGCGTACAAACTATTAAGGGGTATGCTTATACAGGAGCGAACGGTTCCTGTGAAGGAACTGTGGCATGACTTATCCGGCTAAGTGACCATATCGGTAATGTGCAATGGAGAGAACATGTCACATCTGTGACGCGTATTTTGAGTTTCAGGCTGCCTATGCCATAATAAAAATAACCCATAACAGACCTAATCAAATGACACCGTGTTGGAAAATATCAGGGAAATAATATTTCAAGGACTCCACGGAACTGTGCTTGCTGAGCGCTTTTCAGTTTCCCATGTCTGTGGGCAATCAATGATATCAAAAGCGTTGCCAATGCCATTACCTCCGTGGATGAACCCAAGATTCCCAAAAGTCCGCCATGGAAGCAATACTTCACATCTCACTTTCCTGCACCCCCTCAAGGACAGAGCAGCATAGAGCAGATACCGGGCTGCAACCTGATCTAAATTCTGGACAGGCTGTGTACTATATAAAGAAAGTGATGGGCCTTTGTAAGTCTACCTGCCCCACTTTTCCCCAGAACTTCCTGAAGCCTTTCTTTACAAGCGAGCCTCAGATAAGGCTGGCTGCTGGGAGAGGTGAAGGAGCCCTGTGCACAAACACAGTCGTCTTTGCAGACACCTTCACCATCATTCAAAGTGCATTTTCCACTGCAGCCGTTCCCTCTTTTCTCGCCGACCAATGTCACAGTAGTTGCTCGTTTATCCTGTCATTTATTATTATTGTGTAAGGCATGAACAAGATATCATCTTTCAGGTCCAAATCTAATTAGTTTTACATCTAGTTTAGTTGTATATGGATGCAATCTCACTGTATCTCGCATTTACTCTCGCTTTACCATGTAACCAAATACAGGTAAAATACCATGTAAGCAAATACAGGTAAAACACCTGGTAACTAAATACAGGTAAAACACCATGTAACCAAATACAGGTAAAACACCATGTAACCAAATACAGGTAAAATACCATGTAACCAAATACAAGTTAAACACCATGTAACCAAATACAGGTAAAGTATCGTGTAACCAAATACAGGTAAAATACCATGTAACCAAATACAGGTAAAACACCATGTAACCAAATACAGGTAAAATACCATGTAACCAAATACAAGTTAAACACCATGTAACCAAATACAGGTAAAGTATCGTGTAACCAAATACAGGTAAAATACCATGTAACCAAATACAGGTAAAGTACCGTGTAACCAAATATAGGTAAAATACAATGTAACCAAATACAGGTAAAATACCGTGTAACCAAATATAGGTAAAATACAATGTAACCAAATACAGGTAAAATACCGTGTAACCAAACAACTGTGCAGATTCTTTGCTATTGCAAATTTATGCTTCATCTTTCACATTTAAATTTAAGTGAATGTTAAAAACTGTTTCACAGGAGTAAAAAAGAAAAGAAAATCCAGCTCTGTGCAAGTCATCAAAATCACTCAGGAAAAAAAAAAAATCTGAGGTTTGACAAGAGTTACCTACCATTGGAGACGTCCGAAATTCTATCCAGTTGGTTTTGAATCACACAATTTCTTTATCCTAAATTCAGCTGTTGTACCTCAAGCAAGGATACAATCTTAATTGTCGATATTGTGATCTTTCAATTTAGCCCCCCCCCCAACTTTCAAAATTCCCACAACAATAGCTTGATGGAATCTTAATTATTGTCCAATGACATCTAGGAACTGGAGTTTTTGCAGTTGGAGATTACGAGAAGATGCTCAGATGAAAGTGTAGGAAAGCTGGCTGCAGAATACAGTGGATGTAAAGAGGAACGGTGCCATTTACAAAACACTGCACAAGTAATAACGCAACCATTTTGAATATTTAACATGCAAAATATGCTTTTGCTTCATTAAGCATTGCAAATCAGAAAAAAAATAATAAATCAAAGGATATGAGGCCGGTGGCGTCAGAGTTGGGGTTATTCAGTATATCACGCATTTCCCCCTGGAACAGTGAGCGTGCCTCCACGGTTGACCGTGACTGTTGTGCACACAGTGGGGGCAAAACGTGCTGCAGAGTAACAAATGATCAGTAAAGATCATTAATCAGTGTGCAAAACGCATGTTATCTTTGACTACACAGATCAGAGATACTCAACGTTGCTTGGATGAAAATGGCCATCTCGAGTGTACTTAATCTTCAGAGCAGCAGTTAAGAGTTTATCACAAACAAGCCGAAGCAACTGGATCAAAAACAGATAAGTAAAATAAAAAAAAGAATAATAAACAAACAACAAGACTAGGTCAAAACCCAGTATATGGCTGGACCGTGTATGGTCAGGGTTCGAATTTGTTACAGGGATAGTCAGTGGTAGTGTCTATAATGTGAATTCCTGGATAATAAATGTTCATCTGCAATTTTCTGCAGTGGTCCCAGTAATATTTGCTGTTAAAGTGTACTGAAGTAGCCTATTGGGGTGCTTCAGTAAGTGTGCACTCTCCCTCATGCCTCTCTGTGCATGGACAGCTGGTATCTCTCCTACTCTGCTCTATGCTGGACTGCTACTGTGTGTAACCAGATGTGGAAACAGCAGCAAAATATTCCATCCTTGGTGTTTCAGTAGTATGTACGAGTGCAATATTTTCCGTTCATTAGAATGTGATATCGATGTGCCAACCCATCTTGTAACTCCAGTGACTTCATTGGTCACCTGATCTAACGGCCCAATTGTGTAACCTGCATGGGTGAATTATCAAATGTCCGTAATGGGTCCAGGCCCGGGGGCTCAAGGGCTCAGGGGGCCCCTAACCCGGAGGCTCTGTGTGAAGTCACTGTTATTGAAATGAAACGAAAGCCACTTTATTTGACACTGTATTCTTACAACAAATTGTATTCTTATGAATGTGTTGTCTGTATATAACTCATCCTATTGTATAGGAGCAGTGGGCAGCTGCAGCGCCCGGAGACCAACTCCAGTTCTTCTTTCCATTGCCTTGCTCAGGGGCACAGACAGGAGTACTAACCCTCACATGCATGTCTTTTTGATGGTGGGAGAAAACCGGAGCACCCGGAGGAAACCCACGCAGACATGGGGAGAACATGCAAACTCCACACAGAAAGGACCTGGGACGGCCTGGGATTCAAACCCAGGACCTTCTTACTGTGAGACAACGATGCTAACCACTGGGCCACCATGCTGCCCAATTATTACGTTTGCCTTTCTTCTTGCATAGTCAAAGGGCTTAGTCATTCATGTCAATAACATAGCCCCGAAAGTCCTGCTGAAGAAGTGAAGGAATAGCCTAGTTAATAGTTAATATGCTGCTGGTGTTAATTGTGTGTATGTGCGCTGTAAATCCTGTTGCGGTACAGGTGAATTTAGCTATTGTGCTGTCGGCTGCGAATCAGTGTACCTGCAGTACCGGGGGGGCAGGGCTTTTCAGCGTCCGTGCCCAGGGGTCCATTTTCTCATAATCCGCCTATGGTAACTTGTTCTCTCTGTCACTCAACCATGGTCGCCCACGGACATTCGCATTTATAGGGCTGGCCCGCTGGCCGGTCCGGCCAAAAAGGTTAGGCGTGGAACGTTACGCCATTGATTGGCAGCCATTTTCCCTTCACATTTCATGAGACTCTGAATGTGTCTCAGCTCCTGATATTGAGCTCGTTTTGAAGCCGCAAAGCTTCTTTAGCTAATGACATTGACATATTTACAGAGCGATCTATTATTTCTCCAAGTCAACTGAAATGCCAAGCAGCTCTGTACTACCAAAGCACTCATAACGGACTCCGTCTTCTCCAGTGGTGCCGAGATAAAAAAAAAAAACTGAAAAAAAAAACCCTCTCTGGAGACACCGCTCAAATGAATTTAATAATTTCACACCAAAGAATACACTCATTTGAGAACCAGGCGTCTCTAATGATTCATTATGTATGCTCACATATGTGTATCAAATGTCAAACATGAGGGTGTGAGAGAGAGGATAGCCGAGCATCCTTTGAATTTTCTATCAACTCATACAGTCTTGTTTCAACCAGTGACTACAAGCCCAGAAATATGCAGAACAGTTCAGTAACAAGGGGGAGATTATGTAGTAGTCTGGATTCAGGTGTTGAAGTTACAAATACAAAACTGCAGAAATCAAAGCTATATAGCTCCCGTTGCAGCATATGCCAGAATGTGTTACTACTAATGATGTAATGCTACTGCACAACACTATGTCTGCCTATCTATCTACAAGCATTATGGATGAAGAAAATTGAACACCTTCTGCAAAAATCTCTTTTCTATTTAGCTTCCAAGAAGAACTTGCAAGCTACTTCTACCCATCTGACTCTCCGTCAGTCAGTGAGCCAGTCAGTGAGATGGGGTCTAATTTCTGCGCCGTGGATGTCCCAAGTCTTAACAAAATGCTATTGCCTGCCTGTCCAGAAGCCCAGATTGCCCTCTAATGAGGGACAGCTGCGAAGCAATCTTGACTTGAGAGCCGTGAGGAGGATTGTTCCTTTGCAACATCCAATTTGCACCAGTTTCATCTTAATGCAGTACCCCTTGTACCTTTGGATTAGTGATGTTACTGCGCTCCTGGAGCTTAAGTCCGAGACAACACTGATTGATTGAACTCAAGTGAGGTGCACGTACAGAATACCGCCCACACATCAGAGAAATAAATCCTGTTAATTTGCCGTTTGCCGCCTCTTCCCCCCCATGTTATCTCTCGACATTTACAGCAGAATCCAACGTGGCGCTGCCGTCGTCGTCCGCGGTTTCCATTTCTGTGTCTCTCAGAAGACAAAATCTGCCGCTGTTGTCACCTGTCTCTTCAGGCCGTGTGTGACTAAACGCTCACGCTGTCCGCCTCTGATAGGATGACCCCAGGCGGGCTACACGGGGCTAGGGGTCACTGCATTGGGCGAGCAAAACAATGCCAAGAAGTACCTCCCGGAGAGACGGTGACAGAGAAAATGACCATTTTTCATCCTCTAAAGACAAAGTGTTGTTTGATGGCGACCAAGGCACCACCCTGACACTGAGTAATAATGTCTTGGCTGAAGTATCCAGGGCAGTGACGGGATGCATGTCTGGAAAAAAAAGCATCTCCGCAGCCAGCTGAATGGACAGGATTGACTCGTACACGGCATAATCGAGGTAATCTAATGTGATGCCTTGTTATGCATTAATAACAGGAAGCAATGGGACGATTTTAATTCCATCGTCGCTGTCTTTTGCTTGTGGTATCATAAAAGTAATATTTCACTCATCGCTTGTTTCAAAAGTCATCTTAAAAGAATTTGTCTATTACTCGTTGGCAGCAGTTATCTGGTTGTTAACTTGCTTTCCGTAAAACTGTTTAAATTGTGTCCCCTCCCCCTTTTTTAGGACCCCCCCTTTTCTCTCCTGTTGTATCCGGCAAATTGCCCCACTCTTCCGAGCCACCCCGGTCTCTGCTCCACCCCCTCTACCAACCCGGGGAGGGCTGCAGACTACCACATGCCTCCTCCGATACATGTGGAGTCGCCAGCTGCTTCTTTTCACCTGACAGTGAGGAGTTTCACCAGGGGGATGTAGCGTGTGGGAGGATCACGCTATTCCCCCCAGTTCCCCCTCCCCCCTGGACAGGTGCCGACCAGAGGTGGCGCTAGTGCAGCGCCCAGGACACATACCCACATCTGGCTTCCCAACCGCAGCCAGCGGTAACATGGGGATTCGAACCAGCGATCCCCGTGTTGGTAGGCAATGGAATAGACCGCTATGCTACCTGGATCCTTTACTTTTTAAAGATTTGGGAAAATCAATTGTCTCCTCTGTGCGCTCCCATCTGCAGGATCAGGGTAACCAAACAGTGTTAATGTCCAATATCTTGTCGTCCTTCTGCTCCAGAAAATTTAAACTAGTGGGAATACTACCAGCTGATTGACATGACATTCTGGGCTGTATTTTTTCATCTGATCTAGCTCGTGGAGATTGGGGTGGCTTGGGGCATTGCCTGCGACATCTCAAGGAAACCGATGAATAAGTAGGCCAACAATGAACCAGGTAATTGAGATCGTTTGCTATTTAGAGTGACTGACAACAAAAGCAACAGCGACTTTCTGTGCCTGTAAAAGTCGTCTGCTATGAATGCGATACCGGAATTCAAATTATAATGTGTGTTGCTGCTCTTTACCGGAGAGAGTGAAACTGTGCCGTTCGAGAAAGACGGCAACGAACGACATGCCGCTACGCAATCCTCCCTATTTCTTCAAATGTCGCCTCCAGATTAAACAGATAAACCTCGTGTGTTAGAGCTTGTCTGATTGTTGCTCGGGGATTTTAAGATGAATCAACCATCTGAATAGCATTAACGCTCAAAAGAGAGAGTTGCACAACCTAAACAGTCCAAATTAAAGCACGGCGACTAATTTGTAAAAAGAATCTGCATCAAGATACACAACTGGTGTATCTTGATGTATTTGCATTGCAGGCCAACGAGGACAAAAAAAACCTGACAATTTGGACTGCTAATGAGTCTCTCTGGCTACCTGTCTAATTAATAGCTAAAAAGAGTGGTGCGTGCTGGCAGAGACGCACTCCGGGAGCTCCTCGGGGGGAGACGTAACTTCAGTTGACCAGATGTGTCTCCCGCTTTCATCTTTCTCTCGCATCTCACCGAGAGAGACGCCACATATTGCCTCCGCGCATAAATACCTGATCTGAGGCATCGTGCCCGGTGCTATAAAGGGGGAGGGGGGGGGAAGACAAAAAGGAGACGTGTGCCGAGCAGAAATTAGTACACAAACAAGTATAAAAGCCGAAACTTTTGGCTCGGTTTTAATTGCTCGCCTCTCGTCTGCGGCTTCAAAAGAGCAGTGATTGGTGGAACGTCTTTGATCCATCGCCTCCCCCTCCGTGACTCAACGCACCTCTGCAGAGCTCACTTCAACATGGCTGCATGTGCTTTTTTGGGGGGGGGGGTATTTTATTTTGCACAATCTCACCAGCACGCCTCCATTAAAACAGACTCCATAGCCGTTCTTCCAAAAGTGGAAAAAGTTTACTTTGCAGATTTATCCAAAACCCACCGAGCCACGAAGGACACCTGATGATCTGACGTTTACAGTTAGCAGGTAAACAAAGACCATGGAGTATTGAAGCATGCATAATCCCATGATTCAAAAACAGGCTGAACAAATATTCCAAACTTAGCGTGCACAATACTGCAGAGGATCTTTAACCTACTTGTCTTGCATCCAGTTTTTTTTTTTGCAATTCAAATTTGTATTGCTTTTAACTTTGGTACATGCCAGTGTTTCGCATTGTGAGATATTTCTTGTTGCTTACAATATAAGTAACATCAGTGGCATAAGAAACAAAAACAAAAGATCCAAAATAAATAAAATCAATAGGATAAAGGACATACCAATAATAATAACATGACTAGGAAGAATACCCATGCAACATATGATAATATTAATTACTATCAGGAGACAGTATTCATATTACAGGCTAATCAATCAGTGTGACTGAGTCTTAGTGGTGTCCAATAACATCATCATTATTTTATATTGGGTGAATGACTGCTGGGATAGGCTCCAGCATCCCCGCGATCCCGGTTGGGATAAGCGGCTTGGATAATGGATGGATGACTGGATGGATGGATGACTGGATGAATTTCCTTTTAGCTTCCCTTATGTATTTCCCATTGTTGGATATAATTTTCAGCCATTTCCCTTCCTCCATTACACATCCCAAATCTTTCTTCTGCTTGCCTCCACTCCAGTTGATTTTCATGGGGGAGGGGGATTCGATTTCTCGTAACAGGTCACTAGAGACCAACGTATCCACCTGAATCTAACGTCTTTTTTAAAATCGATACTGATGCGTAGCCGTGCTAACATACTAATTTTGCCGGGGTTTTAAGAGGGGAGCAAAGCTAAGTAAAAACAAGCTAACTATGACGTCGGGCGATACTGAGAAGACATGCCGCCTAACCCTTGACAATAGCTTGATTGGATAATGGTTAGCCCACCCGTGGCGCTCATTTGATAATTGCTTTTTCAACCAAGAAACCGCTATTTCATGTCATGACGCCAGACCAGAAGAATCAGTCAACTCGCTGGAGTGGGCAGACTCAGTGGTCTGGACCCAGACGATCCTCCCACGGTATTTTTACGTTCTTACAGTCATCGCTGAGCAGTTGGTTGGTTGTTCTGTAAAATACAGAAGCTCGATGGCACTCCTCAGGTAGCGTGGCATAGTCTGTGCTGTGGTTTCCATCTTTGTGCTGAATCCTGGAGGCAACACACTTCCTGGTTTGTAGATACTTCCAAAAATGTTCTTTTCCCTTAAGATTATATTTTCTTTTTGTCAGAGTATGACATAAACTCACGCTCTTCATATAAATCAGCAAATAAGGCCACTTCTTCCAATATACTGGTATCTTTCCGACGCTAATCATAGTTATGTCATAAGGCGGGATTTAATTGTTGATGATATGATCATTTATACATCTTACTATGTATTTTGGTCCAGATCTCTTTGGAGTGAGACATGATGGGGTTCAATGCATGATGTGAACACTGAGACAATCTATCAATAGGGGTAAATGGAAATGACAGTTTATCCCCAACAGTAACCCACTCTAAGTGGATATCTTTATTCAAGTATGTGGCTAATTTGGCCATTTCAAAGGAAATAAAGTAATCTTGAATCTAGTAACCCTAGGCCTCCTTTGTCCCTAGGAGAACACATTTTACTAGGTTTAATCCTGCCCCCCCCCCCATTAAAAAGTCTTTAATCATTGTACTATATTGTTTAAAGATCTGAGGAGATATAGTAACTGGTAACATCATAAGTATATAATTGAATTGCGGTGCAACCACCATTTTTATTACATTAACCTTCCTCCATAATGTCATCTTAATTTTCCCCCATTTATCTAAATTAGTTATGAATTTTTGTAGCACTGGTTCAAAATTTAATGTAGGCATTTCCTGCAATTCACATCTTAATTTGATTCCCAAGTATTTCATCCCTTTCTGAATCCATTTAAAGCCACAATTTGTCAATAAATTTGGATTACATAATCCAGATATAGGCATAGCTTCCGACTTTGGCCTTGCCTCCAGTTTTAATATTTACCTACTTGGTGTGTTATGTACACCGGCATCTCCATCTGGGTCGTCTCACAGGCAGTTTGTTTGCTGATTTACTCCAAGCCTCCTGGATCTCCACTGAGACGTGTCAGACAAGCCCGGTGAACCTCCAAGAGGCAGAAACACAGATGTTTAGTTGCCATGGTCCGGGAAGTTCATCAACACTTGATGGCTGTACAAATAATTAAAACTAGCCCCCTGAAGCAAGTAATTCTCCCACCAATAGAGCCACCTGAGCAGTTTCACATTGCATTTAATGTCACTTGTGGTACAATTAACGAGCGGGAATACTGTTGAGGCGACAGAGCCCGACATTTGTGCTGCGTTTGACACAAAGCTCCACTGAGGGAGGGATAAAGTACCCGGCAGTGGAGTTCATGCTGGGATGGCAGTTTTTCCAGCCGTATTGTTGACGTGTTATGTAGGAAATCTGGCACTGAGTAGTTTGCCTTTACATCTTGTCCCGTCTGGCACAGCTTCACCCTCACAGTGGGGAAACGCGCAAGTTGAGAAATAAACATTATCAACACCTGTGAGTTGAAGCAACCCTTGCATTTGCAGGATGTGAACAAGCCGGGCCCATCATTTTCTTGTTGTTGTTTTTTTGTATGCAACCAACTGACGATGGTCGTTAGCAAGAATTCAAGTCTACGGGCGAGCACATCCTGCCTTTCAGCTTTAATAATCTTTACAAATGCATCCTCCTTATCTGTGATGGTTTCCAGGCGCAGCAAGACTTTGGGGTGAACACAACCAAGTGGTGCCTGGCCCAACCCCCTGATGTGGCTTCCAAATTCCTGCACGATTCTGTGGTTTAGTTTCGATTTTTTTGGGGGGATTTTGATATACTTTATTAATCCCTGTGGGGAAATTCCTCTCTGTATTTAACCCATCCTAGCTGTGTGGCTAGGAGCAGTGGGCAGCCACCATGCAGCACCCAGGGACCAACTCCAGTTCTTCTTGCCATCCCCCAGTCAGGGGCACAGACAGGAGTATTAACCCTAACATGCATGTCTTTTTGGGGAGGGGGAAACCAGAGCACCCGGAGGAAACCCAGACACAGGGAGAACATGCAAACTCCACACAGAGGACGACCTGGGATGACCCCCAAGGTTGGACAACCCCGGGGTTCAAACCCAGGACCTTCTTGCTGTGAGGCGACAAGCACTAACCACTGGGCCACCGTGCCTCCCAAGATAGATAAGTTTATCTAAGTTTTTTCCTCAAATTGATGTTTTCAGACCATCTAAGGCCTTGTTCACACTATTGTGGTCGGACAAGTGCGAAGTCAGACATGCTTAATGTCTTGAGCATATATGCTTGTTGTACTTTATCTCAACCATGTGCCTTAAAACACCGTTACTCTGCAGTCACTGCAGTAAAGTTCACCTTTCAAAACTCAAACAAAGGAAAAAGAGATGCTGCAATCCTTCTATTAAATAGAATACGGCGGGTTTGTTTATTGAGCCGTAATTGTTGGCAACACCAAAACGACAATCATCTTCATTCAGCCGATCCCTCACAAAGATGTGTCCACATAACCCGGGCGCTGGAGAGCATCAGGTGAGGTACCACCACCTCGTGTTAAGTGCAACGGTCCAGTGTGGTCAATAATCCTGGTCTTTGTCTGCGAGCAACAGCATCATTTTGATTGCGAGCACCTCCTAATTTCTGTACGAAGCTGTTCCAGTTCAGTGACTGGAGAAAATCTGTGTTGTTTAGCTACCAGACAGTAAAGCCAATTTTGTCATAGGCGTTTACTGTGGTAAAAGTCATCATGGTACAATTTGCTTTTTTTCCTCCCATGGACTTGCCCCTTTGAAAAACAAAATCAGAAATGTTTTCAGAACCATTCTTAATTATTTATTTAGGCTAATTATTGACATATATGATCAATTCTCCTACACTGGAATTAGTGCAAACCAGGCTGCACCCGCAGGGAGTCTTGGCTGGGGGAGGACTTGGACTTGCTTTATATGGAGTAGCCTCTCAAATGACTTAGATGAGTGCCTGAATGCTCACCAGGAGACTATCCACAAATTCCTGGATGGATAAAATCTTCTTTTTTTTTTTGCCCTGGCACTGCATCCCTTTTTTGCTTTGGCCCTTCGGCCCTCATTACCCCTGTGGTATATATTATATTTGCTTGCGATGTTTATGCATCCTCTGTCATTCATTGTCCTGTAGTCTTTATTTTCCTTTGAAAAGCAAAAAAAGAAAAAAGAAGAGAAAGTAATTAGCACAGAGGATGGGTTGCCTTTAGAGAGCAGATATCTGTAATACAGGGATATATCATTAGCTAGGCTTGCATGGGTAAGCAGTTTGCTACACTTTGGAGCATATTCAGTGTTAAGACTGCATCGTGCAGCACTTTGATCATTTATCAGCATGAATATAAATGCAACTATAAACTATTATCATTTGTGACGTGTTTAGTTTCTATAATTGGTGCAATGCACTGATAGGATTAGTTTCGGTCACGGGCAAAGAATCATCCAACTAGTCTTGACTTAAACTGATGATATCTCAATGTGCTCATTAGGATCTCACATCCTCCCAGGAAACCAGTTTCCTTAAGAAGCCAGAAAGAGACAGACAGACAGACAGACAGACAGAGATAGATCGACAGAAAGAAGGAAATAAAGACAGAAAGAGATAGATAGATAGATAGATAGATAGATAGATAGATAGATAGATAGATAGATAGATAGATAGATAGATAGATAGATAGATAGATAGATAGATAGAAAGACAGAAAGCGATATATAGATATAAATGGAAAGAAAGAATGATAGATAGATAGATAGATAGATAGATAGATAGATAGATAGATAGATAGATAGATAGATAGATAGATAGATAGATAGATAGATAGATAGATAGATAGATAGATAGATAGATAGATAGATAGATAGATAGATAGATAGATAGATAGAGAGGTGGATGGATGGATAGATAGATGGAAAGAAAGACAGAAAGAGATAGATAGAGAGAAAGAAAGAAAGAAAGACGGAAAGCAATAGATAGATAGATAGATAGATAGATAGATAGATAGATAGATAGATAGATAGATAGATAGATAGATAGATAGATAGATAGATAGATAGATAGATAGATAGATAGATAGATAGATAGATAGATAGATAGATAGATAACATTATGAGTCCTGCAGTAATGTAAAGCTGGATGGCATTATCAGTTGACCTGGCCGTATTGTAAAGATGTAAATGCCATTAAGTCACGGACAAATTGGATATCAGACGCATGGCACTGCCCCATTCAAAACCCCACTTGACATCCTTTCTTGCTATGCAAACGAACAAACATGCATGTCTCCCCCTCTAATTGGGTAGTGCGGGGCTCTGTCGTTCATACATCTTGAAAATAAGAGTCTGCCAAAGCAGCAGCAAGTAATTAAAACAAAAATAAAACATGATGGTCTTCTTAAAAGCCATGCCTTTTAATGAACAAAAAGACTAATTAATTGCGGTGTGTCAAAGATCGCTCTCGTGCTCAATTATAGATGAGATGAGCGGGGTGGCAAGCTGAGAGAATTATGGGACATATAGAGTGGGTAGGACACAAGTGAAAGAAGCCCGACCACCAAGTGTCAGTCCAGAGGAGGGTTCTCCTGCCTCTCCACTACTCTGCTGCCCCGACAATGACAATGAAACGAACCCACTTTATTTGGTTGTTCTACTCTTACATCGAATGTGTTCTCTGCATTTAACCCATCCTATTGTACAGGAGCAGTGGGCAGCTGCAGCAGCACCCGGGGACCAACTCCACTTCTTCTTTCCACTGCCTTGCTCAGGGGCGCAGGCAGGACTATTAACCCTAACATGTCTTTTTGATGGTGGGAGGAAACTGGAGTGCCCGGAGGAAACCCACGGAGCCACGGGGGAGAACATGCAAACTCCACACACAGAGGACCTGGGACGGCCCGGGGTTTGAACCCAGGACCTTCTCGCTGCAAGGCAACAGTGCTAACCACTGGACCACCGTACCGCCAGAATGAAATGAAACAATAAAACCAATCCACCTCTAAGAGAGAGACAGACAGCCCAACCATTGCAACTATGACGGCAAAGTAATCGGCTTTATCTTACAAAAGAATTTCCCTCTTGATGATTAGACAGATAGATAAAAAGATAGACAGATAGAAAGATAGGCAGATTGATAGATAGACAGATAGACAGACAGATGTACAGATAGATAGATAGTCTAAACAGGTGATGACACACTTTGGTAATGTAGGCCTCAACAGTACAGCACTTGTACTATTGATCTGCATGAACATAAATCCAGCAATTGACCATGACCATTTGTGATGCATTTTTTTCTTTTTTTGGGGGACTCCCCCCCCCCCTTTTTTTTCTCCCCAATTGTACTTGGCCAACTACCCCACTCTTCCAAGCCGTCCTGGTCGCTGCTCCACCCCCTCTGCCGAGCCGAGGGAGGGCTGCAGACTTACCACATCTCCTCCGATACATGTGGAGTCGCCAGCCGCTTCTTTTCACCTGACAGTGAAGAGTTTCGCCAGGGGGACGTAGTGCGTGGGAGGATCAGGCTATTCCCCCCAGTTCCCCCTCCCCCTCTGAACAGGTGCCCCGACCGACCAGAGGTGGCGCTAGTGCAGCGACCAGGACACATACATCCGGCTTCCCACCCACAGACACGGCCAACTGTGTCTGCGGGATGCCCGACCGAGCAGGAGGTAACACAGGGATTCAAATGGGCGATCCCCGTGTTGGTAGGCAACGGAATAGACCGCTACACTACCCGGACACCCCACGTATTAAGTTTTTATAGTGATGCAACACACCGACAGTTAGCTTAGGTTGTGCTCAAAGAATTGTCCGACTAACTATGACTTCCATGGATGATATCGTGTTTCATTAGTAGCACCGATATCCTTACGATGTGGTCATGAGGACCTTGCCACCTCACAAGTAACCGGTATAGACAGATCGATAGAAAGACTCGAGTTCATTCTAGTGTGATGCATTCATTCAAGTAGTATCTCCCACATTGCTCAAAATACGTGGATGGATGGACACTTCGGTGAAATTGGTCTCAACAGTAATACTGCCAGTGCCTCTCCAAAGCCACTTCGGTGTCATATTTTTTAAAGATTTACGCCACATTCCAGACCAACAGTTAACACCTTGTTAATCATCTGACTGCGGGAAATACAGGCTTGCAGCCATTAGTTAAATTGAAACCGCACCTAGCCGTTAGAGAATTGGGGAAATGTTCTGCAGTGTCACCTTCTCTCCCTCACGATCACAGGGAGAAGCTCGCCCGCAAACATGCATGAGGACACGTGCAGCGAAACAGCCGAGCACCCTGCCTCTCAGACGAGCGCAGCCCCTTCCAGTAAAATTATTCATCCATCTGACCAGAGTCCTCAGAACATTTTTTTCCTCCCCATTTCCTTCTTTAAAATCTTACTGCCATTGCGCTACATAGAAGCCTTTCATGTTTGATTTGGTGGCTTTGGCTGAGGAAGAGGGGTCGGCTATGAAACAGGCAGCCAGTGAAACCAGGAAAGCCAGTTTGCAGAGAGAGAGAGAGAGAGAGAGAGAGAGAGAGAGAGAGAGAGAGAGAGAGATACAGAGACAGAGAGAGAGAGAGAGAGAGATACAGAGACAGAGATGTAGAGAGAGAGAGATACAGAGAGAGAGATACACAGAGAGAGATACAGAGACAGAGATGTAGAGAGAGAAGGGAGGAGAGAGAGATACAGAAATGCAGAGAGAGATACACAGAGAGAGATACAGAGACAGAGATGTAGAGAGAGAGAAGGGAGGAGAGAGAGATACAGAAATGCAGAGAGAGATACACAGGGAGAGATACAGAGACAGAGATACAGACAGAGATGTAGAGAGAGCGAGAAGGGTGGAGAGAGATACAGAAATGCAGAGAGAGAGATACAGAGAGAGAGATACAGAGAGGTACACAGAGAGAGATACAGAGAGATACAGAGAGAGAGATACAGAGAGGTACACAGAGAGAGATACAGAGAGAGAGATACAGAGACAGATACGTAGAGAGAGAGAGAGAAGGGAGAAGAGAGATACAGAAATGCAGAGAGAGAGAGATACAGAGAGATGCAGAGAGAGAGAGATACAGAGAGATAGAGAGAGAGAGATACACAGAGAGAGAGATACAGAGACAGAGATGTAGAGAGAGAGAGAGAAGGGAGGAGAGAGATACAGAGATGCAGAGAGAGAGAGAGATACAGAGAGAGAGAGAGAGAGAGAGAGAGAGAAAGAGAGAGAGAGAGAGAGGCTCATTGCCAGGGCCTACACGTATTGGCCAGCTATGCCTCAGCACTTCCCACTGATAACCAGCCATTTATGCACAGCTTGACTTCCCCTCTCTTTGCATTCCAGAATGTCAAAACTCCATCATTTCCATTCTCTCGTCTATGCTAAATACGAACGGAGGAGAAAAAAATAGGACACGAAAACAAGAGAGTGGAATTATCTATACTCCTTTTTTTTTGGAATTTCGATAACTCAGCAGTGTTGTTTATGCCGCAAACAAAAGCCCTGTTCCGTGTGATCATCAAATTTCCATATAATAACACGATTGATTGTTGCACGCACTTCACTCACTGCCACACGGGTGCCGTTTTCCCTCTGAAATGCAAATATTGAAAAAAAAACAGCCCCGCGAATGCAGCGCTTATCGCATTTGACTCCTGCTCAAATGGGGGGGGGGGGGAGATAAGTGCGGCGCCCTCAGAGTTCACCGGATATCGGCAGGTTGTTTTGAACCTCGCGTCATCGTGCCTCGCTGACACGGCAGGCCGCGCGGAACCATACGGCCACGTTGGCGCCCGTGACACCCATGTGATGGCTCCACAGCAGGGGTTGCCTCCGCTCACTCAACATCAATAGGCCAGGGTGCACAGATGAGCCTCAAAGGGAGTGAACCGGTGTGGTTGGGAGGTGGTGGTGGTGGTGGGGTGGGTGCTTTGATGAGCTGGTTTCTCCATCTACAATCCGCGGCTCAGTTGAAGGCCAGCAGAGGGGCAATGCATCCGTTGAGCGGGATCAAATAACAATCTGGATTTAATAATTGACCATATGAGCTAATCATGGCATATGAAGTCATTCTGTGGCACCACGGATAAAATGGCTGGCATTACTAGAGCGGAGGATCCCTTCTTGCCGATGCAGGCTGTGATTTTTGGCAATTTGCCACCATGTTTTTTTTCCTTCCTTTATCCAAATCAGCCCATGATTCTCTGGAAGGCAAACCATGCGACCAACGATTTGCCTCCCCAAAAAAAAATTACCAAAAATCAAGCTACTATGAAATATTCTCAGTGCAAATTGGCTTTCAGTGCAAAAGAGCTGGGTAAAACACGATGGACCACACTGTGCGAAAAATGCTCTGCAGATGCTGCAATAACATGAACCAAAAAATATGCAGGGTAACGATTTACGTTAACTACATTACACAACACATTACACGACACAGACACGGTCCTTTCACCGCTACAGACAGTCTGTAGATATGCCACAACTGATCCAGTAGAGTCACAAAGGTTTTATTCATATGTTGGGATTTCAACTCGCAGGCTGATAATGGTTGTGTTAGGCCTACTGACTAGTTTCTTGCCTCCACTAATGTCCTCTGGAGCTGTACGCTTGATGATAGAATAAAATAGAATAGAATAGAATAGAATAGAACAGAACAGAACAGAACAGAATACACTTAATTTGTCATTTGTACATACATAGAATGAAATTTAACTCTCTATTTAACCCATCCTATTGTATAGGAGAAGTGGGCAGCTGTAGAGCCCGGGGACCAACTCCAGTTCTTCTTTCCATTGCCTTGCTCAGGGGCACAGACAAGAGCATTAACCCTAGCATGCACATCTTTTTGATGGTGGGACGAAACCGGAGCACCCGGAGGAAATCCATGCAGACATGGGGAGAACACGCAAACTCCACACAGAAAGGACCTGGGACGGCCTGGCGTTCGAACCCAGGACCTCCTTGCTGTGAGGTAACAGTGCTAACCACTGGGCCACCATACCGCCCATGATTATACCAAAGCAAATCTGGAGCGCTGACTACGCGGCCAAGATGAGAAGTAGGCCTAGCACAAGCCAGTGAGGTGGAATCACAACATATGCATAAAATCCCTTATGGCTCATCCTGGATCAATTATGCAATTATGGCCTACTGCTGTGTTATGAATGTGTCGGTGTGATGTAGCTAATGTAAATCGTCGCCAAATGTAGACTACAGCACTTCATAACGCTTAATGTGATAGGACTACGGTGCAAAGATTGCATCTCTTCAACGGACTCCAGCGCATGTAACCACATATTCATTTCATGTGCCGCTGGGCGCAGAGGGGAGAGAGAGTGAGGCAGGATGTTACCACTCCATCACACGCTCGCCGGAGCACATTAGGATGCGTCACTCCTCACCTTAGCAGCGCCACGGACATTTTTCTACCGGGACTCTCACATACTGTGGAGCGCGCGTGTGCGCACACACACACACACACACAAACACGCATATACAAGTATACAAAGACGTACCCCGCAACTTCCCCACATGCATCAGCGAGGAGAGATGCACCTTCGAAATCCATTATTATGTCTTGTGGCGCACAAGTGGATATCGTTATTTGGAAGCTCATTCCACCAGCAGGTTTGAGACGTAGACCAGATCATCCCACGGGAAAGAGCATCGCCAATGCGGGGACCAGGACACTGGGCGGAATGCCCAACAAACATTAAATAATCGGGATGAACGCATTTGTCACGGAATGAGGAGCACAATACCTCACAATGAGCTGTGTGGCCGGCAAGAATTTATTTGATAATATTTCCGCAGCACTTTAGAGGACTCGTTGTTTTCCCACATGAAAAGAATAGAAAGACACCCTCGGCTTTCACGAGGCATAAAGGAGCTCCTCGCGGATTTGGTGGGAAGGGAGCGTTCTGTGTGAGCGTACATGACGGCTGATAAGCAGACAAGGAGGACCCCTCCCACCACTCCTGTCTCCCCAGACATTGTCGAGTCAGGATTCCTCAAAGACGCTTTGGGGGGAGACTGTAATCCACTTATGACGTCGTAGTACAGTTAACATAAAGGTAAAGTCGTCGTGTGAAACTCCCTTCGTCCCTCTTTTGTTGGGTCAAGGACTGACTGGAGGGGGGGGGGGTTATGGGGCGGGGGGGGGTAACCAGAAACATTTCAACCTGTTTCCGGCCAAGATCACATTCACTGAGAATATGGCCTACTTCTGCCTGCAGGTAATTCAGGTTACACACGGAGATTATGTCAAGAGGACCCTTTTGGCTCTCCACAAGCTCCAGCCCCGGCTTAGAGACTCACAGCCAAAAGAGGGAAAGTCAAACTAGAAAAGGCCCCCGTCTTTACACCAGCAGCCGTATTTCAATCCAACTGTCATGCCAGTTTTGTATTTGGGTTTTTTTTCTCTCTCCGATATCCTCCTCCTTTTTTTTGTCCTCCCCAATTGTATCCGGCAAATTACCCCAGTCTTCTGAGCCGTCCCGGTCATTACTCCACCCCTCTGCCGATCCGGGGAGGGCTGCAGACTACCACACGCCTCCTCCCATGCATGCGGAGTCGCCAGCCGCTTCTTTTCACCTGACAGTGAGGAGTTTCACCAGGGGGACGTAGCGGGTGGGAGGATCACACTATTCCCCCCAGTCCCCCCCCCTCCCGAACAGGCGCCCTGACCGACCAGAGGAGGCGCTAGTGCAGCAACCAGGACACATACCCACATCCAGCTTCCCACCTGCAGACACGGCCAATTGTGTCTGTAGGGACGCCCAACTAAGCCGGAGGCAACACAGGGATCCGAACCAGGATCCCCCGTGTTGGTAGGCAACGGACTAGACCGCTACGCTATCCAGACACCTGTCATGCTGGTTTTTTTTGTGAATATGTGAAACACAAACTAGACGTGTCTCGGTCTTACCTGGGTTTAAGTCAAGACAAGTTTATCTATATAGCACATTTAAAACAACCACAGTTGAACCAAAGTGCTGCACAAGCTTAAGATACAACATAAAATATGTGACACATACGAGTATAAAAATATATGTAAAGAAAACATAATAAAATAAAGAATATAAAATATAAACAATAAAACATAAGAGTAATAGTATATTTGCACAATAAAATCATGGTGTCAAGCTCAGCTTGAATTGAATGCCAGCGAGAAGAGGTAGGTCTTTAACAAAGATTTCAAGTCTCTAGGGTCTGAGCAGATCTCATGTGTACTGGGAGATTGTTCCAGAGATCAGGGGCAGCAGCCACTGCAAAGGCTCTGTTGCCCCTATTCTTAAGCCTGGGTCTGGGACCACGTAAGAGCATCTGGTTTGTCGACCCGAGTGCTCTGACTGGCGTATGATGATGTATTAGCTCAGATAAATAAGGTGGTGCCAGCCCATTTAAAGACTTAAAAACAAGTAATAAAATCTTAAACTGGATCCTAAAGCAGACAGGAAGCCAGTGAAGGCAGGCCAGCACAGGCGTTATGTGATCACGTCGTTTCTTTCCCGTCAGAAGGCGAGCAGCTGTATTTTGTACAAGCCGCAGGCGACGGAGCGACAACTGAGCTACGCCAACATAAAGTGAATTACAATAACCCAAACGAGAGGCGAGCATATGATTAAGCATATGATTAGGTTTCTTGAAGGTTGAACTACATCAAAATACTGTTCCTGCTGAAAAATGAAGGTGGGGGGGGGGATTTCAGGAATTCCAGAGTAGGGGTTTAAGTGGTTCTTTTTCTTTGGTTTTCGCTAATGATGTTTTCCTACCAACCAGATACAGTCAGGGACATGCACTTGGCAATATTCCCACTCCCCAGCTATTGGCAGTGCAGCCAATAAGGGCCGCTGACACTGCAGTGAAGTCTTAAAATGTGCAAAACCACTGTTTATGCCAGTATTTATCACATGAGGACTTTGTCGAAAAGAATTTGACTTCTGCAGTGCCGAGGGAACACCGTCACACTCGTCTTGACGCGTGCTCAATACTCGGGGTAAGAAAATCAAAGAAGGTTGAATCAGTTCATCTGGACACAACGTTTATTGACAGATACGTTTCATCACTCAACTAAGTGATTTTCAGTCTAAACTGACTGCAGGTATCCCCACCCTTATAAACAATACAGTGCTCAACGACCGAAACCAATGACGCATTTCATATGAAAATATGGGTGTGCCCTTTAGCTAGAGTTTTGATGGCCATGCGTACTATTGACAGAGGATTGGGGAATAGTTGCAATCACAGCATTGTAAGATGGCCCAAACCACGCTGCACCAGAAGTTGGTCCGCCCCAAGGATCGGGTCCCCCGGCACAAACAGAGCAATATAGTGTATACTGTTAAGTGCCAGGAGGATTGCTGTGACTTGTACATCGGGGAAATTAAACAGACGCTGGCCAAGAGGATGGCACAACACAGGAGAGCTAACACGTCAGGCCAGGACTCCACAGTCTACACCCGTCTACAGGCCAGGGGCCACTCTCTCAAGGATGAGGATGTGCACATGCTTGGTAGGGAGGAATGCTGGTTTGAATGGGGAGTCAAAGAAGCCATCTACGTGAAGAGGGAACGACCATCCCTGAACCGAGGGAGTAAGAGTACATCTGTCGCCATCTTACAATGCTGTGATTGCAACTATTCCCCAACCCTCTGTGAATAGTACACATGGCCAGTGTAACTCTAGTTAATGATCACACCCATATTTGCAGAAGAAACTGGTCGTTGGTTTCGGTTGTTTGGCACTGTATTGTTTATAAGGGTGGGGATACCTGCAGTCAGTTTAGACTGAAGGTGTCACTTAGTTGAGTGATACAACGTATCTGTCAATAAACGTTGTGTCCAGATGAACTGATTCAACTTTCTTTGACCGTCACAACTTGTTTTCATTCAGCCGCTTTCAGTTGAAACATCATAACTCACAAAATTACATGGACTGGACACCAGGCTAAAGGTATTCTGGCCAGGTTACATTTTGAAAAATCAAACACGCCACACATCTTGTATGCACATTAAATCACAACTGCCTATTTTTCCTGATCATTTGGTACATTTCTCTAAATTTCCATCTCCCACCACATGAAAAGACAAAGCGCTCGCAGCAACCTGAAATATTAATCGACTCCTACGTGTGTCTGTTATTCACACTTTTTTTTTAAAGTGTTGTTTACTGATGATGAATGAAGAAAAGGTAGAACACAACACTGTGGACCACGGTGGCCATTCAGCAGCGATTAGCAAGCTGTGTAGCACAGTGCAAACCTATTTCCATATCAACCAGCCGTTTGGCAACAGGTCTAAACAGGCAGTCATATATGTATATCACACGAGTACACACACACACACACACACACACACACACACACACATCATCATCATCATCATCA
Source organism: Lampris incognitus (assembly GCF_029633865.1). Taxonomy (NCBI): domain Eukaryota; kingdom Metazoa; phylum Chordata; class Actinopteri; order Lampriformes; family Lampridae; genus Lampris; species Lampris incognitus. The sequence continues at coordinate 14,362,279 of NC_079231.1, forward strand.
TCATCATCATCATCATCAGCGGTCACTCGGGTTTGAGTATGACTGTCCTCGTTCTGGGTCCTTGTGGGTCCTCAGCTGGGCGTAGAGGCCGATCCTGGAGCCGCATAATGGGAGGATGCCTGTGCACCTTTACATGGAGAGGCTGATGCGCCTGTGGCCACCACACGGTCCTTGGCAGGGGGTGGCCAGAGTCCAATGGCATGGAGCACCAAGACGATTGGGGACCACCCTCTGTTGCAGCCTTCATCCACCTTCACGGCCGTTGTGAACCGGAGACATCTTCCGCCAGTTCTGCCGTTGAGGTCTTTGTTGGATCGTACTTCGTCCCGAACCTCCCGCTTGACCTGTCCACCTTAGGTGACCCTAGCAGGAGCCAAGTTCCAGACGGCATAGCTCTTGGGATCACTGGTATACGCAAGCTTCTCCACCACGGCAACAGGGTGATCCAGGAGAAGACACACACACACACACACACACACACACACACACACACACACACCTAGCCTAAAAGTAAAAATATGAAAAGTACACACTGTACCTTTTGAGATGTTAGATGTAACCAAGATACCAGCCAAGATGTTTCAAGACATTTCCTATTTCATTTCACACACAGCGGCGTGTGAATGGTAATAAAGTGAATAAAATGCTGTGTAAAACTTTGCATATGTGGACTCTTTAATAAATGCTGGTTCTTACAGCAGGGGGCTTGGCAGCCCACGGCAGCCCGGTGTGTGTGTGTGTGTGTGTCTCCATTACACACATCTCCTACAGCAAAGGAGCCCTTGGGGGAGCTGGCACATTTGACCGAGGGATTTTTTTTACCCCAAAACCCTGCAAACAGTACGCACTTTGATCCTCACACAACAAAAATCCCTTTTTTCTGCCTTAACAAGATAATTAAATGGTACTGACAGTCAAGCGTAAGAGGAGCTGTTTTCATTTGGTCGGTGAGCGCCGCACAAAAAGGGGCTGCAAGGGAGGGGCCGCCTCTCTCAATTGGTACGAGGGATAAGAGAGACGCAGTATATTGCAAATGAGGCCCTCAACCCCAGCATCTTGAATTATGTGTTGAGAATTGTCTCTTTTCGATGGTGCTCATATGACTGCGGAGCTCCAGAGGACAAATGTGAAAAGAGAGGGAGGGTGAGAGTGAGAGTGAGAAAGAGAGAGGGAAAAGGGGAGATAAGGAGTGACAGCCAGGCATAGAAAGAGAGAGAGACCAAGGCTCAGGTGTCTCTGGGATGTTGTGGCTATTTGGCTTAATATGAAGGGCAGCGGAGAGTCATTGCACCAGTAAAGGTCACAAAAGCGACAACCCTTTTAAAATGGAGGCACAAAAGGCCACCATGCATTCGGAAACGCTGCCTGTGAACATATTCGAGATGACTTCAATACATCTTCCATGCCCGAAATCATTTCTGAGTGTGTTTCGGAGAAGACAGTGCAATTCTCTGGCATTATTTTTACTGAGGAAAAGACAGTGAAAATATTCCCCCGTCGACTTCACTTTACCGTAGGCCCATGCACAGGTGTGTCGTCCTTTTTTAAGGAAAAAACAAAACCTTTTCCATCATTTCCGAACTCAGGTTTTCACATTTTAGTTTACGGGGTGGTTTTGCATTCGCTCTCCATGCTGGATTACTAATTGATCTTGTTTTACATTGCAAATGAGTCATTCATATTAGTGTTGGCTCTCGCTCACAGGGAGGGTGCAGTGGTCTTATCCAGCCGCTGCAGGAATTGATTAGCATTGCACAGAGAGTTAGCCTTGGCAGCATGCAACATAACCATGCAAATGTGAATGAATAGCTAATGTATCGCGGAGAGGATGTTTGTTTGTCTTCATGTTCGGGATTTCCAAGGGGAACGTACGTATTTCCAGAATGGGAAACATTGTGGGGTGTTGTCTTTTGGTCGTTTTTGGGGGGGGAAAAATAAATCACACTTCCTCAAGGAGTATGTACAAAAGCAAAATAAATACAAAATGCAAAATGGAAGATTGAGCCAATTCACATTTCGGGTTTGTTTGGACGGGCTCTGACTTGTGATTAAATACTTTTTTCTGAGAATCAGTTGTCGAGCAAAGAAATTCAATTGTGCGCACAAGCACATCGGCGGTGCTTCGGCCTTGGCCCAGGAAAAGGTAGGACCCAAAAAGGACCCCACATTTCACTGCATCATTATGACAACGCCTCTTTCCTCATGACACCGGTTTGCAGATGCCACTCATTGTTTTGTGCGAAGCGAGGTGTGCTCTGGTGTCTTGCCAGGTTGTGGTTGGGTGCACAGAGGCCACCAACACTAGTGATCATGAGCCAATAAGGCTACTGGCCTTGGGATCTTGCAGAGAGTGTGAGCTGGGAATAAAAGCCTCTATACCTCGTTATCGTCTCGCAAACCTGGCCAAGGCTCGAGGAGCCAAGACGCTGTTGTTTGGCTGCCAGTTGTCTACGGTTGTTGACTTGAACACTGGTCGAGTTTAATGGTTCTGTTCTGGGGCTTAGCTCAGTCAGACCAAGACTCTGAAAGCCTCAAAGACGGGCTCTTCCTTTGGTTTAATTCAGTACATATGACCGATGCTCTGAAGTTTTCCAGCTCTCGGTCAAAAATACAATGCAACAAGTGGATTCATTAATCACACAAAGGGTTCATTAGTTGCGTTTTGCTTCTCAGAGCAGGAACGCTGCCGAAGTTCAGCATTTCGATGCTGTAAATTTTTTTCCAGTACCAGTTCAGTTTAGTCCGCATAAGTGAATGTATAATACATTGCTGCCCTGTCCTGCAAAAAGCAGGGGAGAAGATTTTGTTCAGGCCTGAAGGTACTGCAGAGAGAATAAGTAAAAACCAACAAAGGGCTACATTGATCTTCGCTTCAACACTGACAGGATATTCATTGGAGGATGACTGGTGTTATACTATATGTACAGTATGGTGCCAATCATTATATTCGACGTTTACTCACACACCGCCGTAACCTCGCAACTGCTCTGCCCACGCTGAACTGTGCCTGATCCTGTCATCTGACCATCATTACTGCTGAAATATACTAAATGCAGATGGCGCTACCAATGTGTATGTAGGAGAACAGTGAAAATCTTTACGTCCCAGCTACCTCAGAGTGCCTGGCGGTAATCAGGGCATCGTCCTGGGCTCTCTCTCTCATCAATCTTGCTAAGTCACGTAAAAAAAACAAAAAACATTTTGGACCCCCTCCCCATCCCCATCCCCAGTTGTATCTGTCCAATTACCCTACTCTTCCGAGCCATCCCGGTCACTGCTCCACCCCTTCTGGCGATCCGGGGAAGACTGCAGACTACTGAAAGTGAAGCGTGTCCCCAGGGGGATGTAGTGCGTAGGAGGATCAAGCTATTCCCCCCAGTTCCCCCTCCCCACTGAACAGGCGCCCCGACCGACCAGAGGAGGCGCTACTGCAACGACCAGGACACATACCCACATCCGGCTTCCCACCAGCAGATACGGCCAATTGTGTCTGTAGGGACATCCGACCAAGCCAGAGGGCTTGGTCGGAACAGGGATTCGAACCAGCGATCCCCGTGTTGTTAGGCAACGGAATAGACCGCTATGCCACCCGGACACCCACGTCAAGTCAATCTTATTTGTATAGCACATTATCACAAATTACAAATTTGCCTCAGTGGGCTTTATTGCAACACAGTTCTTAATCATGATTTGTGGTGTCACATCAACACACAGCTCCACTGAAACCCGACAAGAAAGAAAGGACATTGTGACTGTGACGGCCCTTGAGGTGAATTGCTGGGGAAATGGGTACATTTTCTGGTTCAGAGTTGTTATTACAACTGTGAAATAAATCTGGTCTAGGTGTGGAAACAAAATGAAACACTCCAAGTAAAAAAATGCTTCTCATTTTTTTTTGCTTTTTATTAACTGGGATATACCAATTCTGTTGGCCTACATACGAGATAAGTCTTAGTCCACAGATTTTTTTGTTTGTTTTTTTGGCATTGTGGGAGAGTTGTTTATGCTCAGGAATATTTACTGAACCGTCTCAGGCCACAGAAATAGGATGCATGACTTCTTAAATTGGCTGATATCATCCTCTGAAGCAGTCATCCATCATCAACATGGAGATTAAAAGTTGTAAGTATTTCAATGACAGATGTTTGAGGGACAGTTACTTTACTCTAGTACCCCTCCAGGAGGCCGGCGATCACTTTCTGCCTGTTAACTAGGGCTTGAATGCCAAACATGTCGAGCTTAACAACATGGCATTCAGGCTATGTTTTCCTGTCACATCAACAACAAAAACACAAGCATTTGTTGCTTACACCCACCGAAGGACAGGACCTGTTTGTAACACAAGCTTAAGACCGACTGCTAATGACTTCGGGGGCCCCGGACCTTCCTTTAATAAGTGAATTTGGACAGTGATGGAGATTCCGTATTCGTGCTTGGAGCACCTCACCAGTCCTTATCGTGTTGTGATTGCATTATGTGTTACTTGAAAACTCCCCCTAGGCACGGATTCAAGCGAAAATCTCATGGCCCTGTTTCGATGACAAAGCTTGTGTCCTTGTCTCATTTGGCACCAGCGCTGGCAGGGAGAAATGCCCGGCTTTGACAACAGTCCAGGTACTGTGTGAGCATTTTTAGCAAGCCATCAATGGCACCGCGCAGCAATCCACAATGCTGTATTGTAGGCTCCTAAAATTCATGTCACCGAGAAAATTGAAAAACCCAGCACGGCCCCTGTCCAACCAAGTTCGGATTAGAAGTAGTTTGAGTTAGAGTTGAAATAAAAAATGACTATGTCGTAGTAATAAAGTTTATTTCCCCAGCTTATCAGTACACTAACTGCATATGTGAGATGAAAAAAATTGACCACGGAGCCTTGTCACCTGCTGACAGCAACATAAATTGCTATGTGCAGGGTGTCCAGGTGGCATGGCGGTCTATTCTGTTGCCTACCAGCACGAGGATCGCCGGTTCGAATCCCCGTGTTATCTCTGGCTTGGTCGGGCATCCCTACAGACGCAATTGGCCATGTCCGCAGGTGGGAAGACGGATGTGGGTATGTGTCCTGGTCGCTGCACTAGCGCCCCCTCTGGTCGGTCGGGGTGCCTGTTCGGGGGGGAGGGGGGAACTGGGGGGAATAGCGTGATCCTCCCACGCGCTATGTCCCCCTGGTGAAACCCCTAACTTTCAGGTGAAAAGAAGCGGCTGGCGACTCCACATGTATCGGAGGAGGCATGTGGTAGTCTGCAGCCCTATCCGGATTGCCGGAGAGGGTGGAGCAGCGGCCGAGACAGCTTGGAAAGAGTGGGGTAATTGGCCAAGTACAAGTGGGAGAAAAAAAGGGGGGGGGATAAAAAAAAATTGCCATGTGCAACTACTACATGTATGCAAGTTACCAGAGCTGTACAAGCAGGCATGCTTTGCAGATTGATTTGACTTGCAAATGAAAACGATGGGATGAATTGGAATGTGATATAAGCCTCTCAATTATACAGCCACGAAATCTATTGAAAGGTAAACTATCTCCAAGTGAAACGGAGGTTTGGAGATGAGTAATTTACCAGCAAGCGATACAATTTGTAAATAATTTGTCTGTAAACACACTGCTTAAGCAAAACCATGAATTATGTCACATTGCTATGTGGAGGGTGTGTAGGATGGCAGACGCATGGATGTAATTTAGAGCACGGAAACTTCAAAAAGCCTCCAGCTGTGTTTCAGATTCCTCATTTCGCAAAGAAATTTTGTGCTTTCACAGTCTTTCACCCTCGTGTTCACCCTCTCAGATGAATCCGGCGCGGGTGTGAGGTGAGTTTTGTGCAAAACTGCTCATGCTTTTCGGGGAAGCTTTTTGACAGGCAGCTGCACTCTGGTTTCTCCTTTCCAGGCAAGCGCTCAGCGGCGGACTGCTATCACCCTGAGCCAGGCTGAGTAAACAAAATCTATGTGGCGTGCAGGGTGGACTCCGCATCACATGGACTGTGCGGGGAACTTTTTGGTTTTTACAAGTTTTGCCTTTGCCGATTCTCCCTTTGTACAGTTTTACCGAGTTGCAGAGTTGGGGGGTGGGGGGTAGATTACTCTGCCCGGCCATCGAGTCCAGCAACGCTGCCCATTCAAGCCGTCGCTCTCTGCTGTTATAGTCCACAACACAATGCCAGTCTGCAGTTCAGATGAGCGGGCAGAAAGTTTTCTACTAACTCTGCTCTGACCTCTGACTCAGCAACGTGGAATATAGGTTTTAGCCCGCGGGCCTACACTTTAAACCTGCTATGAGGAGTTTTGTATGTTGGTTGGCTTTGTGCACCGCTGTGGGCAAAAAAAAAAGTGGTATAGTTTTGTGGAAGAACGACTTCGTTTCACATAAGCATTGCGTCTTGCCACAAAGATCTCCATTCACCCTTTGGTAGCTCGTGTCTTAGTTTTAAGGAGGAGAGACAGACAGACAGACAGACAGACAGACAGACAGACAGACAGACAGACAGACAGACAGACAGACAGACAGACAGACAGACAGACAGACAGACAGACAGAGAGCGAGCATGAGAGCGAGAGAGGACCAGAGACACAGAGAGAGAGACACAGAGTGCAAGAGAGAGGACAGAGAGAGAGAGAGAGAGAGAGAGAGCGAGAGAGAGAGAGAGAGAGAGAGAGAGAGAGAGAGAGAGAGAGAGAGGACCAGAGAGAGAGCAAGACAGAGAAGACCAGAGAGAGAGAGAGAGAGAGAGGACCAGAGAGAGAGCAAGACAGAGAAGACCAGAGAGAGAGAGAGAGAGAGAGAGAGAGAGAGAGAGAGAGAGAGAGAGCGAGGGAGCGAGAGAGCGAGACATGAAGTGATGTATTGGGAGGAAAAACAGCTGTTACACAGAGATGAGGTAATGCATCTCTAATTGTGGCCATGCATCCCATCTGTGTGCGTAAACCGTTCCGTCAGATCTTGCGGGGAATCCGACCCGGAGACAAGCATTGGGAATCATTACATAGTGATATCTAATCTCCCTGCTGGTGGTCTCATTTGATTATATTGTTCATACAGAGGCATTAAAATCAAATTGACACTGATTCATAATTAGGGAAAAACTTAGTGAAAAGCAGCTTTGAGGAAAGTTCTCACACACACACACACACGTCACCCTATGCTTGTGAGGACCCCTCATTGACCACATTCATGCCCTAGACCTTAATCCTAAACTTAACCATCATAACTACATCCATCCATCCATCCATTATCCAAACCGCTTATCCTGCTCTCAGGGTCACAGGGATGCTGGAGCCTATCCCAGCAGTCATTGGGCGGCAGGCGGGGAAACACCCTGGACAGGCCACCAGTCCATCACAGGGCCCACACACACACACATTCACACCTAGGGACAATTTGGTACGGCCGAGTCACCTGACCTACATGTCTTTGGACTGTGAGAGGAAACCGCAGCACCCGCAGGAAACCCACGCAGACACGGGGAGAACGTGCAAACTCCACACAGAGGACGACCCGGGACAACCCCCAAGGTTGGACTACCCCGGGGCTCGAACCCAGGACCTTCTTGCTGTGAGGCGACCATGCTAACCAGTAACTACATAACTACATGCCTGCCCTTAACCCTTATCATAACCTTAACCTAATCCTAATTCCAACCTTCACCCTAAACCCAAATCCTAACCCTAAAATAGACCCTTTCCCTCATGAGGACCCGTAAAATGTCCCCAGAAGGTAGGTGGTTTCAGGTTTTTCTATTCTAATGGGGACCAAATGTCTCCATAAGGAGAGAAAAACCTGGTATACACACACACACACACACACACTTGGGTTTGTAATGCAGTCTCATACCCGTACCACATACGTAGGCTCTGTCTCGACCCCCCCTCCCCACCCTGCCTCGTCTTATTCCTACAGCTGTAGCATGCATTTCTTTACAGTTTCATGTGTGAAATATTGAAACTTGATTTAGGCACCTTATGAGCTGTGAAAACAATAGCCTCAAAATGTCACAAGTAATCCAGCGATCCGATGCCTTCTCATGCCCGGCTGCCCAGGGGCTCTGTCACTACCAATGAGCTGCAGCATTAAATAGTTGGCATGGTGGATTTAAAATCACATGCAGATGGACACAAGCACTTCACCTGCGATTTAATACATATTTATGTCTCGCACGTCCTTTGTCTTGTCATCAGCAAGTTGGAGGGGGCGAGAGAATGTAAATAGGACCGCTGGAAACCGGAGACATCTTCTCACACCGCCTTTCGTCTGGCTGGAGAGAGCGCCATCTCATTTGTTCTGCGAGCGCGCCGCTTTCATCCGGCGTGTCTGCTTTCTACAAGGCCATCCGACGGCTTCCTTGTGTCGCACCGCAGTGACAGTAGAGGCACTGTTCACTTAATTTGAAAATACCCTCGCCCAATTGGTTCTTAAAAAAAAAAAAAAAAGAGCTGGAAACCTTAGAAACGCCATTGGACAATAGATAGTGTGTTGAAATAGTCGTACAATGATTTCCTTTGTACCTCTGGTACAAGACGACCTTTTCAGTTTGGACAAGATTCCCAAGAACTGCAATGCAGTAAGAAAGAAAGAGAACAAGACTAGGTCAAACCCTAGTGTATGGCTGGGCCGTGTATGGTCAATGTTCGAATTTGTGGCCAATTTGTTACAGGGATAGTCAGTGGTAGTGTCTATAATGTGAATTTCTGGATATTAAATGTTCATACAGGGTAGTAGTTCTT